>NW_028277261.1:300000-600000 GCF_059751315.1 Micrasema longulum
GTTATGTTTAATAATTAGGAGAAAACGCAATTATTTTATAAATAGATACGACTACAGTAGTTATTTTATTACAGAAAAGTACAGATTGTGAAGATAGTGTATGCATTTTAATATTTGTTTATTGTTCTAGCAATTGTCTTAAATTACACGCAGTTGAGTTTTAAATTAGATTTTTTTTTTACGATTTTTTAAAGAAGTTTAGTTTTTTTTTGATTGGATTTTTTTTATTTGATGACGTAAGCGTTTCAAATAATGTCATGCTTTTTAAAGCTGAAATTTTGTTTTAATTAATTTCTCTAACTTGCAAACTCGGAAAAATCCAAAATCTAAAAAAAGTAAGATATCAATTGAAACTTATTCAGAATACAATTTTTTACAATAATTATAACATTGTACGTATAAAAATACGGCTTTATTTATAAGAACTTGACTTTTAAATTGTCGGGATGGTTGCAAACATGGCAACTTCTACTTGAGTATTGCAAAGTTGGAATGCATAATTTAAATTTATTATTTCACCACTGTTTCTTGACATAATCATGCTTATGTCATCACTGCTTACGTGTAAAATATTTACTGATTCTAATAAAAAAATTAAGTTTAAAAAAGTCGAAGTTAAGTATTGTATCAGTTTATTGCGATTTGCTAAAAATAAAGAAAGATGATTTTGCCGGGTTTGCAAATAGTACCCTCAATTGTGCATGACGTGTTTACAATATTATTCGTGGAAAACGAATATATATTTTTTTATTGTCTCATGGTTAAAGCAGTAAAATGCTACATGGAAAACTACGACTTTCTTTTTTTTTTAAAGGGATAACCCGCTAAGCCTCTATTTTGAGGCTTGTCAGCAGGTGGGAAAGACGGGATTTGGAAGGAGGTAATGAAAAATACACCACAACACCCAGACCAATTAAGAAAAAAATCTTGCTTGGATTTTTTTCTTGCTACTGGTGGGAATCGGACCTGAGACGCCAGTTCCACAGTTGGCCGTCTAACCAACTGCGCCACGGCGCCTGTCTTGTTTTTGTCTCATGTTTGCAACATTTGCAGGTAAATTAGGACAACAACAAAATAATAAAGTATATTAATATATGGTATGCTTCTGTAACCTGAAACATATACTCAAAATGTAAAACAAATTTTAAAATTAAAATAACTGCACATATAAATAGTGTAGCGAGAGATTTTTTTGAAAAATATATGTAGATCAATAAACGTAGTACTTTATATAATTGGTACATATATTATTTATATATTTATGTATTTCATTACTTTATATTTGTATAATAACGATTTTTAATTTCTTACGTTTGATTAGCTAGGCATTTATAATTAAGTAGTATTAGTTTTTTTTGTTATTGTTATATTAGTATAGAACTATTTATGCTTTGAAAGATAAAAAATCTCCATTTTAAAACAGGCTGAGCCGTATTAGATGGAGACTATCCTAAACAGAGAACACTCCGTTTTCATTTTCTATTCACTAGTTTTATATAGATTCCCTGCTACTAAACATGTATACTTATTTTATGCAATAAATTTATAAAATAAAATAATATTAATAAATTAATTTGTGTTAAAATTTGAAAGTGTAATATTAAATATTAAATATATAAAAAGATATAGTCAGTTGAAGTTGAAAACTATCTCAAGTTGTATGCTTTTACGGTACATAAAATAATTATTTTCTCAGTTTGAAAGTCTGAGATTGATAATTTTAAACAATCAAAAAACCACCGAACATCTGATTATTGAACATAACTAATATTATTGTTTCCTTCGGATATGAGTTGGTCCTTCAGAACTTGGTTTCTGACCAATTGTCGATTAGAACATTTTCAAAGTAGGTAAGCGATATGCAAACGGCAGAAATACTCGTACAACCAATAAAGATAACACAGAAAAACCAAACCACAAAATAACAAATACATTACAACACAAACACAATGGGCGATACAACACAAAACTATGATAACAAATCTAGATTACTTTGTGAAACATATTTCTTCTAAGCATTGGCTATTCTAAGTAGTGCTATTTGTATTGCAATCATTAAAATTAAATTCATATTATTTTTGTTTTTCTATTATTTTCCTTCACATTGGTTTTTATTAGTGACGCAACGGATGTGTCGTAACAGAAGCAGAAACGGAAACAGATGTAAAAGTAAATTTTAGTGGAATTTTTTTAATTTACAATTTTTAATGAAATTAATATTCAAAATTAAGTAGTGGTAAGTAATATTTTATGAAAAGTGGTCTGGCCGCTGTTACACCTAAGAATCTTTTCCAAATGTTCTTCATATACAAGACCAGCTTTGCTAAATAATTGCTCACTGGCGAAGCTGCTGGGAGAAGCTGATAAATATTGGCACACTAATGGCTAAAGATTAGTATACGGTCGGGGAAAAAGTAATTTCGTATTTCGCGTCCTTTTTTTTTCAACTAAGTATATCTCTTTCATTGCTGGCCACATCGGATCATACGATACAATGTTGTAAAGGTGTGAGTGTATACTACAAACACTTCTTCGACAGTATTGCTCTCGGTCGGTTCAGTCGTGAACTATCGTGCGTCAAGTATGGAGGTCTCAAAGGAAGAAATTCGCCATTTTTTACATTTTTACTGCCTGAAAGGGAAAAACGCGTCGAAAGCGACCAAAAAAAATTGCGATGAATACGGGGCCGATACTGTTTTGGTTCGTGCTGCACAACAGTGGTTCGAGCGATTTCGTTCTGGTGTAGTGGAGGTGAATGATGCTCCACGCTCTGGCAGGCCTGTCGTCGAAAATGTCGATAAAATCATGGAAAATGTCCAGAAAGACCGTCATGTTAGCAGTCGTAGCATCGCCCAGGAGCTGAATATCGATCATAAAACCGTTTTGAACTATTTGCAGAAGGCTGGATATTAAAAAAAGCTCGATGTTTGGACGCCACACGAGCTGACGCAAAAAATACTCATGGACCAAATTTCCATCTGTGAATCGCTGCAACAAAATCGACCCATTTCTAAAGCGGAATGTGACTAGTGATGAAAAATGGGTCACTTACGACAATGTCAAGCGACAGAGGTCGTGGTCGAAAGCGGCCCAGACCGTGGCCAAGACAGGACTGACGGCCGGGAAGGTGTTGCTGTGTGTTTTGTGGGATTGGCAGCGAATACTCTACCATGAGCTGCTCCCCTATGGCCAAACGCTCAATTCTGCCCTTTACTGTGAACAACTCGACCGTTTGAAGCTGGCGATGGAACAGAAGCGGCCAGCATTGGTGAATGGAAGAGGAATCGTGTTTCATCAGGACAACGCCAGGCCGCACACATCTTTGATGACGCGCCAGAAGCTCCGGGAGCTCGGATGGGAAGTTCTTATGCATCCAACCTATAGTCCGGACCTGGCACCAAGTGACTACTTCATGTTCCTGTCTATGGCCAACGCGCTTGGGGGTACAAATTTGGCCTCAATAGAGGCCTGTGAAAATTGGTTGTCCGAGTTTTTAGCCAATACAGACAAAGGCTTCTACGAGAATGGCATTATACAGTTGAATTCTCGTTGACAACAAGTTATCAAACAGAACAGCGTATATTTGAGTTAAATTGGATGATTGTTACACTTTTTATAAAGCATTGAAATAAAGCGAAAAATGCGAAATTACTTTTTCCCCAACCTATTATATTATGTATAAACTTTATTTCCACCGCATAAAGGGATCCTCATGTAAAAGCAATCATTTTTCTTTTTTGTACTCCTGAAGTTGTGACTGTCTCCAAAAATAGATTGTTATTCTCGTTTATTTTTTATTTTATTTTATTTTGGAAAGCCAACAGATTACAATATTTATTAATTACAGTGTAGGTTAAATTATATATTAAGATCCAATTACAGGCCTTCTCGTAAGCTAAAAGATAAATATTACTAATAAGAAGTTAAGAATAGATATTAAATTTAGATATGTATGTACATTTTACAGTGCGGATAACATAATAATAAGTATACATACATATGCAGCGAGTATAACATTTGCGATAATTATTGAGCCTTATAAGAAGAACAACTTAATTGAAGAAAATAATAATTATAAAAATAAAATAAAAAACTCAAAAACTAAAATAAAATAAAGTGTTTATAATAATTAACCAAATATCAAACTCACATACACATGTACATGTACATATCCATACACAATCTAACTGCACAGGTAGGTATTTCGGTTAAATAAGATATTATATAAGAGAATATTAAAAAACATATTTTTTAAAAAATAAAAAAAATTAGTGAAACATAAATTGATTTTCAATTACTTTTCTAAAATTGTTGCATGTTATATTATTAATATCAATATGGTTAAATTTATTGTTATACAGATTGCAAGTTCTACATATATAAGAATTTTGGCAAGCATTAGTTTTATATTTAAAAATATGAAATTGGTTTTTGTTTCTGGTCTGCGCTACAGGGATCCTAAAACCAATTAGGGATAGGAGCTGTGGACAGTCAACCTGATTATTCATAATTTTGTACAGATATACAAGGTCAGCTACGTTTCTACGGGTTTTCAGTGGTTTTAGGTTAAGATGAGTGAGAAATTCATTGGTTTCATTTTCTGAAACCCTTAATTTAAATCTGCAGTATGATATAAATTTTGATTGAATAGATTCAATTCGATGAATGTATTTTTTATAATGAGGGTTCCAGGCAGGTGACGCAAATTCTAACTGACTTCTTACATATGTACAGTACAATAGTCTAATGGTTTGTATATTACTAAAGTCGTTGCCTATGCGAATTAGGAAACCCAACATTTGATAAGCTTTTTTAACGATTGCATTAATGTGAGCTTCAAAAGTTAATTTAGAATCAAGTATAATTCCAAGATCGCGAATTTCGTTTACTCTAGAGAGGATATTGTTATCAATTGTGTAGTTAAAATTAGTTTTTGTTTTATTTCTAGTGAAGGTCATTACATAACATTTATTAGTATTTAGTTTAAGGTGATTTAGTTTGCAGTATTCATTTAGCCTAATAAGATCTTCTTGAAAATTAGAGCAATCTTGATGTGAATTGATTTCAGAATAAATTTTCATGTCGTCTGCAAAAAGTAAAAATTTGGCAAATTTAAAACATTTACTGATGTCATTGATGAAGATGATAAAAAGTAGCGGCCCCAAGTGCGATCCTTGGGGAACACCTGAGGGCACGCTTACGTCCTTTGAGATAAACCCGTTAATGGCCACTGATTGAAGTCTATTACTTAAGTAGGAAACGAGCCACCTGTACAGATCACCATGAATACCCAAACTCCATAGTTTAGTAAGGAGTATGTTGTGTACAACGGTGTCAAAGGCTTTGGAATAATCAGTGTAGACTACATCTATTTGAACCCTTTCGTCCATAACCTTTGAAACGTATTCTAAAAATAATGTTAGGTTGGATGTGACAGATTTAAATTTGACAAAACCGTGTTGATTTTCAATAATTATGCTCTGGACAGCATTGTATAGTTGATTGTAAATAATTTTTTCAAAAATCTTACTCATGACACACAGTTTAGATATCGGGCGGTAGTTTTTCACATCATTTTTGGAGCCAGATTTGTATATCGGGGTAATGAGGGCACGTTTCCATATGTCAGGAAATACTCCCTCACTTAGTGATGTTTTAAATATTAGTAACAGGGGTTTGGCAATTTCATGACAACACATTTTGATAAAATATGATGGAATATTGTCACTTCCTCCACTTGAGCTATTAGAGAGATTCTTAATAATATTAACAATCATATTTAGAGACATAGGAACACTAGAAATATTAACACGATCATCTTTTTGTACACTCATATTAGGTGTTTGTGGATGAGTATGATAGTTGAATGAGGATGCAAAGTATTGCGAAAGCATCTCACAGACTTCTTTAGGATTATCTGCTTTTGTGTCCCCGAATATCATTGATTGTGGTAAACCTTGATTTTTACGCTTACTTTTGACGAAATTCCAAAATAACTTTGGGTTTTGTTTAATTTTTTGTTCAGAATTATTAACAAAACTTTTGAAACAAAATTTAGTCATTCGTTTTTGTCTTGCGCTATCGTATTCGTTATTTGTAATCGAGTCTTGCTGGTCTTCATTCATACTTAACATGGATTCTAACATTTGTAATGATGAATTCATCATTGTTGATGACTTAGGTTGGACTTCATTCTCAATTTGAGTTCGGCGCCTTTTGGGGAAGGTATGCCGTCATCATAAATGGAACTAGGGGACTCTCTGGTCGTCATATTTAATATTTTAGACTCAACTTGCTCCGTAGTGACGCTGAAGAAAAAAATAGATTTATATCGCGGATCTAAATACGTCGTAATTGTGTATTTGTCGGTTTTAGTCAGCTTTCTAAATCTCGCATTTGAGTTCAATTCATCACGTAATCTTCTTGCCAAGTTTTGGAATTGTTCTTAAGTATCAGGTTTCGTTTAAAAAAGTATGTAAACAAACAAGTTGCGACAAGTGTCGAAAGCATGTGCACGGGTCACTTGTGGTTAGTTGGAACGCCTGGAGCACCCCTCCCGCGCGTAAAGTTCTGTTATAAAAAGTGGGGAAACAGAAACAGAAACGGATGCCAAAACACGTGCAGAACTTCCGCAGTTGCGGAAGCAGAAGCAGAGGTCTGTTGCATCACTAGTTATAATACACACATATCGTCGTGATCGCAGAACAACGACGGATGTGCGAAAAATACGACTTTGAATTTCATTTATATTTGATCTTGAAAAGGTTTTATAAAAGCATTATATCCTAGGTTCCCTTTTCAATCCTTAATGAAAAAGGATTGGTTTAGAAATGAATATTCATAAAACAAAGGTTCTGAGTTTAACAGGGAGAAACATTTTCATTAACAATAGTAAAATCGAAGTGGTTGATGAATACATATATCTAGGACACAGAGTCAAACTTGGTAAAGATAACCAAACAGCGAAGTTACAAAAAAGAATAGGGCTAAGTTGGGCTGCTTTCAGCAAACTAAAGTATATCTTTAAAGATAAAAAAGTCCCTATATGCTTTAAATGACAAGTATATGAATCGTTCATATTGTCGGTGACAAAATACGGACTAGAAACCATGTCTGTAATACAAAAAAGTAGCCAGAAATTAAAACGCACGCAACGCTCTATGGAAAGACAGATGTTCGGTGTATGTCTAAGAGACAGAGTGAGAAATTAAGAAATAAGGCGTCGAACCAGAGTCGTGGATATCATGGATCGTGCAGCGAAATTGAAATGGCAGTCGGCAGGACACTCGGCGAGGCAAAATGATGGCAGGTGGACACCCAGAATAATAAAGTGGAGACCGTGGCCAAACAAAAGAAGTGTTGGAAGGCCACATAAAAGATGGAACGACGACATCGCATCTATTGGCCGGTAAAACGTGGATGATAAAAGCGGGTGATAGGAAGGAATGGAGAAGTTTGGAAAAGGCCGCATTCCAGCATTAGAGAGAATAAGGCTGAAGAAGAAGAAATACGAAGAAGACAATCCCAGGTTTGAAAATAATAAAATATACACATTTAACTAAAGTATCAAATGTAACTTTGGTACTAAAATATTTTTTTAGCGGGAGACAGAAAAAACTATTTTTAAAATCGAATCTTACACATTATTTACTCCGATCCGCGGTGCTGCTCTTCTTTAGAAAGCTCGTTTGCTCTTGTTCCTACGCGTATCGTATGGTTAAGGAATATCCAAATTGAGTTAAAAATAAAAATATTTTTTTTGTAAAAATTTCAATGGCGGTAATTCACGCCGACCGACTATATCGAGGCCGTACTGACAGAATGCGTTAAGTCAACAGTCTTTATATAGGTATTTCAAATATTTTTAAATTTATGTGCATGATGTTGATTTCATGTTTTGAGATATGCCTAGAATAAAGATGACTCTCTCGAAGCTTTAAAAAAATTAAAATAAAAGAAAATTGTGGGAGAAATAATGCGTTGAACGAATAAAAATGCTTTAAATGCGATTATCTCGGAACTTGGAACTTTCAATGACTTAATGCATTCTGTCAGTAAAGCCTCGATATCAAGTTGAATCGGGTTGTGGTCCCGCAGCTAGCGTTGCGGACGCACGGATCAGAGATCCGATTTATATATTTATTATTCATATTCTAACTCTCCTGTCCCCACCCAATAAACGTGTATTTCAAATCCTATGTAAATATCTAGTTGTAAATGGTGTAAAGCTGTAAATATGTTTTATTATTATATGTATATATTATATTAAATACTAACATACTAACTTGTATATATTATATTACTCATGTGTAAATATGTAAAAAAAAAAAACAAAAATACTCGACACTGGCCAGAACACCCGAGTTGAGATGTGAAAAGGCCATGAAAAAACGAAGAAGAAGAGCGGCTGCCACAGACAAAGTAAACAATGAATACAGCCAAAAAAATTAGCATACTCTAGGGGCATGTTTACATTTGACAATCGGACTCTCCGAACCCGCGAACTTTAGAAATTCCCGTTATTTTCTGAACACACCTCGTATGTGGAATTTTTACTACTATGGACAAACTGGCGTTTATGATTGACGAAGCGATTTGTAAATAATCTCGATATAGACAGGCGTCGTGGCGCAGTTGGTTAGACGGCCGACTGTGAAACTGGCGTCGCGGGTTCGATCCCCGCCAGTTGCAAGAAAAAAATCCATGAAAGATTTTTTTCTCAATTGGTCTAGGTGTTGTGGTGAATTTTTCATTACGTCCGTTTCATCATATCCCCTCTTTCCCACCTGCTGACAAGCTTCTACAACAGAGGCTTAGCGGGTTCTTTGATGTATTTCAATTGTGTTTACTTCATTTTTAAAAGCTTTTCCCTTGCAATTAAATCAATTAACATTCAAACTGTCGATGAATCGAATATCCGAGAACAGATATAAAATATCCGATGGCACTAACTTAACTTATTTGTTACAGCTGTTTCGAATTCGCATTATCTTTGGATAATATGTTTATTTATAACCCTGTCACACATCGATGCTAAATATATTTGAGAAACAGTCTCTTGGTTCCAATTATAAAAACTATTTTAGGGAGATGCTTATTAATTTAATTTTAAATATTTATTGATAAACGGTTAATTTTTTTTGACGTTGAAACGCAAACGGTAGACAAAGAGCCAATTTTTACGAAAAATGCAAGTCACGAGACAAAAAACAAAACAAGTGCCGAAAGCCAAACAAAGATGCGAAAAACATGAAAAATTTTGAAACTCGTCAAGCTATTTTACCTTTTTTTTGACTTTGCAAGTTCCACGCGAGTAGCAATAGCTTTATCTTGTCAGCATCTTTCAGCATACCTGTCGGCAAACATTTGGCCATTGTCACTTTTGGTTGAGCTAACAATATTAATATAGATTAAAAACAAAAAACAACACAAAATAAATCAAAGGGCAAAAATTTTTATGACAAACGAAAATTAATTCAGCGTAACTGAAAACAACTGGAAAATTGTGAATTTTTAAAATAGATTTCCAAGTATATTAAAAATTAGGAAAATATAAAATTTTTTAAATTTAAAAACACGTTTTTCATTGTTAAATCTAAATGTTTAAGATATTTTTTTGCATTTAGATGAAAAATCAAAAAAAGTGTATGAACAATTGCAAAAATTCATTTTTCGAAAATTCACATATTTCTTTCGATGTTATGTTAGTTACATTAAGGAACAAAAAGCAGCATTGTGAGTAAAATTGTGCAGTAAAAAGATATAAAGGAGCACATAGCAGTTTGGTTTTGAAAAAGTAAGGGAGAAATTGTAAAACACAAAATAAGTCTAAGTATCGGACAAGGGTAAATAATAAGATACAAACTCCTACATTATATTTAATTTAATAAACCAAATTGAATTCACATGTGTTTGTATAAAATTTGGTGTGTGAATAGGATAATTATTAGATCTATTTTTATTAGTTATTTTATTTGGGATGTCTGAGAGTTTGATATTGGTTTTAGTTTAAAATTATTTATAATTACCTGAAAAATGGTCGTCGTCTGTTATGTCAGAGGGGTCCTGGTTTAAGGATTCCTGGAACAAATAAAATTCATAATTAATTTCTAAATTCAAGGTAAGAACTGATTTTCATTTTGTTTTGTCCTAAAAAATAAATTTGTTCTAAAAAATAAATAGGTGGCTAAATCGTAAACAAGATTCTCACGCACATCCCAAAAAGGATGCCAATGTTATATTGAGTTAACATTTAAATATGCATAATCTCTAGTTTCGTGTGGGATATTTCAATTTTTGACAGTTTTTTTTTTAAAAAATCATAGATAAACCCTTGCGGGTTACATAAATTTAACAAAAATTCACATTCTACTGTTAATGATAATATTTTTTGAATCTTTTTTTAATTTTTTTTTTATTTGTCAGAAAACATACAGTCATACAAAATAAGTATTAAAAACAACAATTTTTTAACATAAAAAGACCAATTAAGTTTTCACAAATTAAAAAGATATAAACCTTAAATGTGACAAAAAAATAAATAAGAATTTTAAGTGAGAAAAGAATAATTATTCACATTTTCGTTTTCCATAGAGGTAATAAATTTAAATAAATAAAAATGAAATTTTCTGTACAAATGCAACGTGCAGTTAAAAATGTCTACATCAATACTGAGTCCGTTATAATTTTCGTAAAGGTTGTCTGAGTCTTTTGTTCAGTTTTGTCTGGTAGTTTATTGTATAATTTTAGTCCATGGTTTATTAGTCTCGACTAACCTTATCTCGTTTTAAAATGTTGTATATGATATTTTTCTGATATTCTCGTATTGTATCCATGTTTACGACAATGTTTTTCAAGTTTTAGTTTTTCGTCTACGATTACATTAGTGTCTAATTTATGGATAAATTTTAAAGATTCTAGTTAAAAGAGTTCAGTTATATTTAATTGCTTAGTTTGTTTAAAAAGTTCTCTGGTTGCTGTTAGATGGGGAGGTCATATGCTAACTTAAATATTTTATTTTGCTGTCTTTGTAGTGTGTTAATGTCATTTTGATTTCATGTTCCCCATAGTAGTTGCATATAACATATTTTAGTTTTTACATAGGCTTCATGCATCACAATTTTTTTCCGTTTTCGGAACAATGTTTTTGGTTTAAAAAAAAAGACTCGATAATGTCGCCACTTTGCAATTAAATTGTTGATATGAATTGTCCATGTCAATTGTCTGTCTATTGTTAGTCGTAAGTATTTAACATGTTCAATTTCAGTTTGTCGTCCATTGTTTATGTAAGCATCAACTTTATGTAATTTGTTTTCTAGATTCAAAACGGATAATATTGCATTTTTTTCATCAAGTCTAAGTTATTTTGTATTTGTTTTTGATTTCAAAATATTGTTGATATCAAAATATTGGACGAAACGTTTTGAAAATGAGGATATGCGAGAAATGGTTACCAAGTTTCAAACCGACGTCGGCGCCGACGGTGAATTGATTTCGTTTCACAAATGCTACAAAAGTCAAGGGTCAACAATCGGGTGGTAGCTGCGAAGCTAACGGCCGAAATTTCGGGTCAATTGTCATCCGCGTAGCCTACATCCGCACTATACTTCTTTATCGAAGCCTGTCATTGCGTTCGGATTCCCACAAATCTATATCAGTATTAGGGGGGGATCATTTACCCCGAAGGGGTCGCGGGTGTATCGACCCACGCACACACACGCACCCCACATGTACCCCTATGTGCCTCCCCAGGACGCGGGGGGAGCCCTCCCGGCCTGGTCGGCAGGAGCAGTCACGGACGGAAGGAGGAATAATCATCGGAAACAGCAAACAATCCTCGCTGAGTTAAAAACGGAGCAAAAGACGTGACAGAACCGCGGATATAAACATAACCATAGATACCACGCGCGCAACACTAAACGCCAAGAAAACAAAAAAAGACTGACAGATACCAGGAAATGTAAAACACTCGGACATCGGAATATACTCAAAATGTCTTCATTTTCAAGGTCTTACTAGTGCCGCAGAACAGCGTTTATTTGAAATAGATGCGAAGGTTTTCGCGGTCACTGTTAACACTGTTTCTTTTTTAGGTGATACCGTGTCTGTTGGATTTGTTCCGAAGTTTCGGCTACCATTGCAGGAGCCATCTTCAGGATAAACTGTGTGTTTTGTAGAAAATAGTATGTGTTTAATTACTAGTACTAGTAGTCTACCAATAAATAAAATGACTCACCTACAGTCTGTATTGAATGCCGCAGCGAGACTTATTTTTGGAATCTCTAAGTTCAGTCTTATCACTCCACTACTTGGGGAATTAGACTGGCTACGTTTCTCACAGAGGGTGGAAACGTCGGAACAAATCCAACTTCTATTAAGGTAGATAATTAAGGTAGATGTGTGTACCGTGGCGTACGCGTCCTCTTGGTACATATCGATGTACCCACCCAAAACTTGAAGGTAGAGGATCGGTAGTGTATCTTCGTAATCATTCGGGAGAATTTATCTTAAATTATAGCATCGTGGTGAAGGTAAGACGTCCTTAACTTCCCATTGTAATCGCGGCCGTGGCTTTCTTTTTATTTATTTTACAGAAACAAACAGTCGACAATGCTATAATAACAGAAAAAAGTTACGGCTTAAGGACAGACCAGCGAAGTTTCCAAATAAAAAACATACATACTAAATTGTGGTACAACAAAAGGATGTGATTATGTGTATTTGTATGAAAGTAAGTGTATAGGTGTATTTGTGTGTATGGGGGAGTAAGTGTTCAGGTGTGTGTAAGTGTGAGCATCATTAAATAGCAAGTGGGATCGTATCGCAGCCAGAAAGAATCAGTCTCAATTTATTTTTAAATAAATTAAAGGGGGTGTTAAATATATCAATAGATGAAAAAAAAAGCATTATGGTTATTTTTTTCGTTCAGTTTAGTCGTAAGGGTTAGGAAGGGTATGTATACATAAGTTTTATGATTCTATTTTGTTGTCTTTGTATCCTTGATAGGTCTGTCTTATTACCAATTTAAGTACTACGTAGGAAATGCCTGAAAGTCTCGCAGTTATGTAGCTCAATCACAAATAACTATCGACTTGCTAATAAGCGACATGATAAGAATTTCTCGCCATGGTTGTTTATTGTATTCGCGATCACAGTGGAACATCCGTAAACACCTAATATTAAATGTCAAAATATTTACGTTTCGCAACGTAATAATCCTGCTGCGCAATCACCTATTTGAATTTCACCGGTGTAAATATGGAAAATATTCCCAAACTGCTATTTTTATTTATTTATTTATTATTTATCATGCTATTTATTGCATTTAGCCGCCGGTTGGCGAGCCAAATGTCAAGAAAAACAGTCGCTATAGTAATTGTAGTTTAATTTTTTATTTTTTGTATTGGACACTCCGTACTATTTTGCAAATGCAATATATTGTATTATTTTTTATAGTAAACGCCGATTTTTCGCCAATGAACAGTATTCAATATCATTGATGTATAAATCTGTAAATAAATTATCTGTAAGGGCTCTACTTTGGTACAAATTGTCAGCATGCGTCGCACTCCAAGTATAAACACAAGTGGGTACATGATTACAACACCAGGTTTACTAGTATGGCTGTACTAGAGCTAGCTGTTCCTAGATATTGCAATAAATATGGCAAAAGGACACTGCAATACAGTATACCTAAAATATTCAACATGATATCATGTTGAATATTTTAGGTATTTTAGGTACAACAACAGGAGTGAGAGGTTTGCTTAAATTATGGTTAGTAGAAAAAAAAATTGTATTAGTAATAGTTTTGAATTTTTGATGATGTAATGTTTATCAAGTAAAATTATTATTAATGTAGGTTAAGTATGAATAATCGAAGCAATTTATAAGAACCTACTGACGAGTTGTATGTATGCAACCCAGCAGGACTTTAATTTAAGACTATTTTGTAAATTTTTTTTTTTTTTTTTAAATTACGAGGAAAACAAAAACAAGCCGGCACGAGCGTTGACTTATCGATTACACACGCGTCGACTTATGGCCGCGATATTTTAAGCATGTTCGTTATTGTTCATTGTGATCGCTCAAATCTTGGCATGTTTTTAAGCACGTCGATAGTTATTTGTGATTGAGCTACTGGCTGTTTTAAATGCAATTATTAAAAGCCGTCCCTCTGCTTAATCTTCGCGCCCCGTTCCGAGCGCGAGTACCAGGGGGGTATGTCGTGCGAGGGGTGCGCCGCGCCGAGGGCCAGCGGCCACCTCCCCGCCGTTCTGCTGCCCGGGGACGTTCACCTCGCCTCCGCGAGGACTGCAGCCCGGTCCCCGATCAGCGCACACAACTGGGTCTGCAGGTTACACGCTACATGGCCTATTGATTGGCAGCGCCCCCTGAGATATTCCGCACACACGCGCGCGTTAATTTTAATTAAAATACGAAAAATCTGAATGCGTTTTTCAATTATTACTACTACTACTACTACCATAACGCCATTTCTCTGTATGGGTAGGCAGAGAGAATGGACAGCCACACACGTCTATCTTGGCATACATTCCTAGCTTCTCCCACATTCATACATCTTGTCATACATGCCCTTCGGTTCTGTCTGCTTTTGACATGACCAGACTTAAGATTTTGGTTCTCTGATCATGCCACGTCTTCCTTGGTCGCCATTGTCTCACTCATTTTCGCCATATATACTTGTTTTACCATTCTTTCGTCGTCCATTCGTTCTACGTGACAAAACCATCTCAGAGACCCTTTCTTAATCTTATTTATTTATTTTAAAGAAACAACCAGTGGACAATGATTTATTTATTTATTTATTTATTTATTTATTTATTTACGGACAAAGTCCATTATAAACATTACAATTAAAAGAAATTTTTACAAGGAATAAAAAAATATAAGGAACAGAAATAAGCAGCAAAGACAGATGATAGATTTTTTAGATTAAGTAAAAAGCATAGGCTAACTATACAGATTCTTTAGCTGATTTGTAACATGATATAGTAACATTAAAAAAAACACAGTTTAAAGACAGACCAGCGCAGTTTCTAAATAAGAATCATACATATTACTTAATTGTGATGCATCAAAAGGGTGTTTTTATGTGTATTTGTATGAGAGTAAGTGTAGTAAGTGTTTATGTGTATAGGTGTAGGAGTAAGTGTTCAGGCGTGTGAAAGTGTGAGCATCATTAAAAAGTAAGTGGGATCGTATCGCAGCCAGAAATAATGAGTCTTAGTTTATTTTTAAAGAAATTAAGGGGCATGTAAAATATATCAATAGATTTAAAAAAAGCCTTATAGTTCAAGCAAGAACGACAAATGAAAGAGTGTTGTGCATAGTTAGTGCTACAGACTGGCAGATGGAACAAATACTATATACCTAGACTCAGATTTACACTCTTGCCTGATTTCAAAACAAAAAACAAACCGACACGAGCGTTGACTTATGACTGCGATAACTTAAGGATGTTTATTATTGTTCATTGTGATCGCTCAAATGCTTGGCATGTTTTTAAGCACGTCGATAGTTATTTGTGATTGAGCTACTGGCTATTTTAAATGCAATTATTATAAACTTTTCAATTATTGATATGCAAAATTCCGTCGTATAAAACGACGAATGAGACGGATTTCTGAACAAACTGATACGCTCAAATTTATCGCAACAGAGAGGGAAAACACTTCTAAGAAAGGAATATGGAAGTCTAGGCATTTACATGGCTTATGGTCTAAGTTGCCACTTTACACCAAACACAAAAAGAATTTTGAATGTTACACTGTGTTAAATGGCCACTCAAATCTCTTTCTTTTTGTATCCGTTTCCTTCCAGCGCGTTTGTTAATATGTTCAATTCAGTTTCTAAACTTGTTTCTTCACAAATACGAGTCGCCCTTCTGGCAAGTGTATTTATGAGACCCAGTTTTTGGGACGGATGATGGTGAGAGGTAGCATGAAGATACCGATTAGTATGAGTCGGCTTTCTATACACTTTATGGCCCAGGCTCCCGTTCATTCATACACAAATAACATCAACCCTGATGATGGACGCTGTAACGCGATCCGAAACGTCGGTAGAGAGTACGAACGACACACGGCATAATAACCCAGAAAAACTTATTGTGCAACATTTTTATATGTATTTATTTGATATGTAACATATTTTCTTTACTAACTTTGTATACTTTGTGGAAATCTGTTATAAGTTCTGAGTTTATACACTATATCTGTTTGTTTACTATAAATATGTTTGTAGAACTGTTGATTTCCCAAATAAAATAAAATAAAATAAATACTACCATTGGGTATCGCATAAGCGTATCTCGATAGCATGTTTAATATAGATAAGACGATCAGTCTAAACTTGCCCGTCCAGTATCGATTACCGCGCCGTGATCAATTATTGATGTTAATGGTAATCGAAGATATTTAATTTTTATAAGGATTATCGATTAAACAATCGAATTGTTAATCGATTCGCCGATTTCTCAATCGGAGATTGTTTAATAAATAAACAATCGGGGATAGGGTTGTTTATGTTTGCTGGCGGTAATGCGTTATGTATTCCTTATATACTCGCGTGCAGTTCAATAATACCTGGCCACATAAGGGTGTGGAGTGGGTGGGCCTTATGTAATGGCATGACACAAAGCCTATAATGCTTGTACATGATACGCAATGTACATAATGGGGTGGGGAGGGGCGGAGGGTGACAGAGGACAGGGGTAGGAGGTATCAAATTGGCAGCGACAAACAATATATTCGCTAAACTCAATATGGGTAATGACACGAAACACAAAATCTCACAAAACGTCAATACTAAATTTTGCACTGAATTTGTTAAGAGCAGAATTTCATTAAAAGCCCAGTAGCTCAATCACAAATAACTATCGACGTGCTAATAAGCGACGTAAACGGACGCAGCAAACTCCGGTGATAACTCAACTCAAAATGTAAAACAAATTTTAAAATAAAAATAACTGCACATATAAATAGTGGAGCGAGAGATTTTTTTGAAAAATATATGTAAATCAAAAAACGTAGTACTTTATATGATTGGTACACATATTGTTTATATTTTTATGTATTTCATTGCTTTATATTTGTTTTATTATATATTATACTATAATATTTATGTTTAAGTAACATGTATTTTTGGCACATACATATATATACTTTATATTTGAATAATAACGATTTTTAATTTCTCTCCTTTGATTAGCTAAGCATTTATAATTAAGTAATTTCAGTTTTTTTTATGTTATTGTTTTATTAGTATAGGACTACTTATGCTCTAAAGATAGAAAATCTCCATCTTAGAACAGGCTGTGCCATGTTAGATGGAGACTATCATAAACAGAGAACACTCCGTTTTCATTTTACATTAATTGGTTTTATATAGATTCCCTGTTATTAAGTATACATATTATTGTTTTTCAATAAATTTATAAATAAATAACTGCATTAAGAGGAGGCGACACGGTACAGCCTTAACCACGCTCGCCTTCTTTACAAAGCATCAGGTTCTCGACGTCCTGGACGTCCACTGCTGACTGTTCGTCGCCAGTTCGTGTCAGAACTACGAGACGCGAACCTAACTAGGAAGGATGCACCGGAGCTGACAGCCGACAGAGGTGCCTGGATAATCTTCGTGGACACCATATGCTCCAACTAGGGAGCGGACAATGGAATGATGATGACCTACGTGTTGCAAAGCCGATCGCCGGAGAAAGACTGGAAAAAACTTTTTTTTAAGTAGCTATATTTTTACGGCTAAATGCTGCTATGTTAATTGGGCAGCATCTAGCCACATTATTTCTGCATCTAGCCGTTCGTTTTCAAAACTGACAGTTTTGTCAGAATTTGATTCGACTTCAAAACTACTTACTTCTCTTTTTTTTTTTAAATAATGCAGTGAAATTCCCAAAAAAAAACTCTTTTTTGGCACGAAATTCAACACGTTGAACGCTATGAAAACAAATGTTGTATATACTTCAGCGGAATAACATGTACTGTCATAATATCGTAAGCAACAAAAAATTTAAAAAATCTGACATAAGAGAAAAATTTATTTTCCCACCTCTTTATTTATTTTTATAGATTAAGATCTAAGTTATTAGTTTATTAAATAAAAATAATGCTGAGTATGCACATGACTACTAAGTATATTATTCAGTAGTACTGATATTTACCGATAGTACCTATGAAATTTGCAGTGGTGATTATTATGTAGGCGTGGGTACATTTAGAAAGAAATGAACATTCCCACAATTACGTACATACAACAATAATCACTCATATTAAAAATATCGGTGCTCAACGAAGGAAACGCGTATTCAAAATAAACAAACATGTGAAAAAATATAAAAAATACATGCCTACAATATATCTTATAACATGGAAACATCAATTATATTTTCGCTACCTGGTTGGTTTGAAGCTCGCTTAATTGTTTAATCTCCCAACAACACTCCTTGTCCCTCCCTTTCTTAGTAATTTTCACTTTAATTCGTCGATTCTATGCAAATTTCAAGTCCATTGTTCCCCGGTCACGCCATCTTCGTTTTGAAGGAACGCCATGTTTTTTTCCACTTCGCGCCTAAAACGTCAGAAAATGGAGGGAGTTTATCTTTGCGCAGAAAAAAGTGGGTAGTTCATTTTTTTAATTTCTTAGGGCCGCTACAATTGTCAAGACCTACGCAAGGTTTTTATTCATTTTTTTCATTTGTTTTATTTGTTAACAGACTATTAAACTAAGCCAAAAATTATTGTTTTTATTTTATCAGCGCTATGATATTTTAAAGTTTTGTATTTATGAAATAACTCCGCGTGTGACGTGAGAGGTTCTTCTCAGTCAGTTCTTCTGATTAGTTCGTTTACGGTAAGCAAACCGGATATCTTTCACATCTCTCATATCATTGGTTGGTTCATATGAACCAGTGACGTCGTTCAAAGTAGTGCGTTTTTATGAACATATATTTTTTTGTAGATTTTCAAGAAACTTTGCCGTACAATTGAATGCTCTAATTTTTCCGCGCGCAAGAAATTATTTATTGTATCCAATTTTCCGTAGGTCTGAAGTTCCTCATTCAATAAAAACAAGATTCGATTGAAAATATTAATGATTTTTATTTATTTTTACTATTTACTACTTCTTATTTTGAACTAATTAGTAAATTAAAGATCAAACAACCGGGTCGAGTTTTTATACTAACGGGTGGGTTTCTGTAGTGATAAAACTTTCGTTTGGCAATACTGTCCCTTGTCAAACAAATGACTGTTTACTTTTCACAATTTGTGCACTATAACAATATTCAAATGAATAACCGAACGCCTTACTCTCGAACAACGCTTGCAAATCGTGAAAAATTACTTTAAAAATCAGTGTTCAGTCCGCCAAACGCATAGAGCTCATCGTGAAACTGTGAATTTACTGCGAGACAAGTTTGGCGATAACATTTTTTCCAGAAATGGTCCCGTCAATTGGCCCCCATGATCCTGTGATTTGACGCCATTGGATTACGTCTATGATTTGCATATGAAAACAAACCATCAAGTCTTGAAACATTGGAAGCCAATTCGTAAATAACGTCGGGTTCGTTAGAAAAAAATGTCCAAAAAATGGTCTGTCGTCGATGTGAGGAGTTCTCTCAAAATATTGGTTTCACTAATAAGTATGTTTTTATTTTATTTAAAATGATTTTAATAATCTTTAGATAAGTACTATTTACTGAACCCTAGTGAACTCACCTTCCATTGGCTAATTGCTCTCCTTGCTCGACCAATTGGAAGGCTTTATATTAACAAACCAAATGATGGGAAAATTGAGAAAAAAGAAAGGGTCTGGTATCTCTAAACTCGATCTAAAATATACAAGAAAAGGGTACATAATGTAATTGCATAATTATGTACGTTGATACATACTACAACAGAGATGGAGAGCATTTTTGAGAATAAGAATGTGGAAGTATTTGTTTATAGTATGACACGTTACACAATCCAGAAACATTGTTAATTTATTAATACATTTGATCATATTTACATTTTTTTATTCAAACTTTGAATAGAATCACTCACAAGAGATCAAAGTCAGAATAGAGATGGTGCAAGACTGCTTTTTCAGGATGTGTGACCTTCTTTGCAGTAGAGACTTTAATTTAGACCTCCGAATGCGCACTGTACGATGTTACGTTTTCTCAGTACTTTTTTACGGCGTCGAGACTCACCCAAAACACTTCAAAAAGGATCAAGCCTTTGAAATGTGGTGCTACAGGAAGATATTAAAAATCTCCTGGGTTCACAGAGTCCGAAACGATGACATTTTCCGACGGATGGAAAAAGATAAGGTACTGAAGACCATAAATAAAATAAAACTTTAATACTTTGGGCATGTGATGAGGCGAAAAATATATCAAAAATGTAAAAACAGGGAAGAATTGAAGGAAGACGCAGTGCAGGTAGACAGGTTCCATCGCAGCACTCAGTCCTTGTTCAGGGCAGCTGCCGACAAAGCGAGAATTGCTACGATGATTTCCATTCTCCCATCGGGGAGAGGGACGACAAGAAGAAGATCGGACTTCAATGTTGAAAATGAAATCGAACCACCTTATACCTAATATTCTCCTCAAGAAGGACTCAGAAGTTTGGTGTTTTGGGCTTTGGTAACGTGCATGTTGTTAATTATATAAACCCATGAACAGTTTACCTCTATTGTTGGAATGCCACTCGACACAATGTGATCAGAAAATAGTTTATCACAACAGGTTTTTAAATTCGGTATTATGCTATACGCTGTATATAGTACATAGCCATATAGACAAATAGCTGAAGGTTTCTGAATCAATTTTATTTATAATATATCCTTGTTCTAAGACTCATTGGCTATGAACTATATAACCCTCAATATAAACACCGATGCAGAAAACAAAAGACATTTTTCCCTTTTACTTTTAGTTCAGTTCATTTAGAGGCGTTTATTCGTAAAATAAATTTGTCTAAATCATACTTAAATCGGCTGTTTTTTAATCGTAATACAACTTATTAGAAAGAAGACGCCAATATTTGCTGGAGTGGGTTTGTTTTTATTGTGTTTGAAAGAATAAAAATTCACATTTACTTTTTAAAAATGAAATCTGACAAAAATATACTCTGTGCCGACAATTATGTAGTGCATTTTGTCGGTTTAATTTTTGGCCACTTTTTCGAGCAAATTCGGCCTTACTTTAAGAGTTGATGACATAAGAAATATTCCAATAGAACCAAATCATGAGGAAGCCAATTATTAACAGGATAATAATGTCGCCAAACTTGTCACGCACTAAATTTATGGTTACAAGTTCACAGAAAAACTTATACCCCATTTCCATGTCCATTTACAAAACATCCCGACAAAATCAACAGCGATCGTGGCGATTAAAATCATCCTAGTACCCAGGCTGCAACCATTCTGTTATATTTGATCTAAATACAATAAAAAAAGAATACTAGTAAAATCTTTGTAGAAGAACGTGTCATTTTGTTGTTCAACGTACTATTAGACAATTAATTATGTTCGTGATTGATGGGGTGTTTTAATTAAATAAAACACTACGTAACTGTTTCTAAATGACATAAATGGGTATATTTTAAAATTCAAGAAAATGACTGCGAATTTTCAATGCCATGAAACGTCAGAAAACTTCTACCGACCACCGCAAGCTGTCGCTAGTAGTCCGAGGAAAGATAGCGCCACCTGTTGCGTGCATCTATTTAGTATTCAAATCTCGCGAGCAAATATAGACACAAACACAGACGGTCTCGAAGATTCTGACGATTTAAAATTCGGTAGCAGTCGCCAAAAATGCACATTTTTACAAAGTGTACTCAGCTGGCAGGGGGAGTGACTTAATTGAAGTTTGGAGTTGGTAGGCGATTTATGAGGTGGAAAAATAAAGGAAGACGTGCGCGACCTTACCAACGACAAACATGGAAAATGTAGGTGTGCATATATTTTTCTCCTATCGTTGTCTCGTTCCTTATCATTACGTTCTACGCAGATCGGAATGAGACGCAGATATAATTATTGAAATACACTTGAACGATTTACGAATAGGTCGAGTGTTTACGAACGGAGGAAAATTTAAACGTTCCGAGCACACTTCGGTCGTCAGTTGGCGTCGTTGGCGGGAAAAGTGACAAATAAAAAAATATGGCCGTTATTTCGCTATTCGTAAAAAATGAATTACTGGGATAGTTATCTAATAATTACTTAGGGGGTGAATTTCATTCCGATGTACTATATAACACCGTTAAATAATTCGAGACACTTTTTGTTTTGCTTTTGAGTAAAATTATATAATGTTTAACTTTTTTAAGCTTTTCTGGAAGTCATAAGTTTTCGATGACCTTTATTTTCGAATATTTTATGTTTTTTAATTTTATAAATAGATTAGCAGTTCTAAGCGTTATCATTAAGTCATCAAAAGGATGATATAGACCGAAAGTACCGCTGTGCCAAATCCATCAATTCTATAATTTCTTGTTTAAAAATAATTATTGTGAACGCGTCTATATTTTAATAAATACCGTTAGATTATTTTGGAACCAACAAGGACCCGAATTGCGCCTTTCGCAAGGGTCGCTGAAGGTAATAAAAGTCCGTTCGCCCAGGCAATCGGGAGCCTATTGTTCTTGCCGAGAAGGTACCCCAAGAACCAGCCACATGTCAATACTTGTGAAGCTCAGGACACTTTTAAAAACGCGAATAATAATAGTTTAAAATAATATTTATATTTCGAAATCCAAATCACTTTATTTCCATGAACAACATATTTATATTTTACAATTTACATGAAAATTAAACGGCGACCATCACGCCGTTTCCCCGTGAAAGTAGGTAGAGAGGATGGAACGCCACGTCACTCTATCTCATCATATAGACTTCGCTTCTTCTACCTTCATACCTATTCTCGTGCACGCTCGCCGATTATTCCGATTCTTATCATAAGTTAATTATAAGACTAGGTTAATTTAATATTTAAGTAGTAGAATAAGTTTTAAGAACACCATTTGGCGGGAAAGACGGGATTCGGCGGGAAAAGAAGACCGCCCCAACCGAAGCGTGCGCCCGCCAATGAGAGCGACGAGACCAACCGGGAAGGGGGGACGTCTAAAAGATGATAAAAACCGTGACGCCCGCTTCCCGGACTCTCTTCCTACGGAATCTCTTTCGACGGAGACTCTCTTCCACTTAAACTCTTCTACACGGACTCTCTTCCCGGACTCTCTTCTACTGCGTCAGTTGACCTCAAGGGTCACGGGCGGGTGCCTTGCCATCCCCGTGGCCCAGTCAGCAGCCCAGTCAGCAGGCCAGTCAGCAACCCATTCAGCAGCCACTAGAAAAGCCACCACGCTGGCTAACCAGCCCTGAAGCCGCAGCCCCGACGCTGCCGCCTACGACGCAAACCACGCGCTCACGTCGCCGCACCACGGTGACGCAGCCCACGCACCCACGCGCCCACGCCGCTGCGCTCATGACGAGCCGCCCACGTCGTGCGTCCCTCCACGCACCTGACGTCACTTCTCATGCCCCGCCATGGGACAGGAAGCCACGCCGCCGCTCATGACGAGCCGTCCTCGCGGCACATCTCACCGCAGCTGGACGCCGCCGTCCCAGCTACCCCTGTCGCCGCAGCCAGATGCCGCCTCCCCCTACGATGCACCACGCCGCCTTCGCGTCACCACGCCGCGCGCCGCATCAGGGCGTAAGGTTAATTTTAAGTTTATTGTTTAAGTAGGTTAAGGCTAATTCTAAGTTAGGTTAGATTTTGTTCATAATTTAATTTAAATACATTTAATTTCCATCGTTTATCTTATTTCCTTTCTTACCCCTCCACATTGACATAATTAAACTGAATGCAACTTTAATCTTATTGTTATTCTTTACGGATAACTGGCGCCCGACTAAACCAAACGTCTCTCACTCTCTTAATTAATAATGATTTTTTTTTAACGCTAATTTTTATTTAATTTTATATATTTTTTAATTTTTAATTAACTTTTCGAGGTTGTCAAGGATTTATCACAATTAAATTATTATAGCGAGAAAAACACAAACATTAAGTACTCGAAGATGGACACTACAAAAGTCTTGAAAAAAAAATTGTTTATATGGGGTCAAAGCACCAGTAAATGACCACCCCCCAGTAAATGACCATTGGTTAATAAAACACAATATAATAAGAATTGCTACATGTGTTCAGACAAAAAACTTTTAACACTAGAAACTATGACAAAAGCAGTAGGCGGACACATCTTTTGGTAACAAATCTATCAGTTTTGAAGTGTGAGTTGTCAAAAGGTAATAGTGCGTCTTTCCGTTATTGTTCTGAGATTGATAGTGTTTTTATAAGGAAAGGTGTGGTAAGTGTTTTATTTAACGCTATTTTTTATGCAATTCTTTGAATATATCCATATTCTAATGTGTTAGGGTGTTTTCTAATGTTATGATGTAACTAAATCTGAGTATTATTTTTACTGGGGTAGCAGTGGTCATTCACTGGTGATTCTGCTATTTTTTTAGAGTAATATTAATTATAATTGTAATACTCGTATTTCAATAAAAAAGTAAAAGTACTTTAAAAAAAACGTGTTTTTAATTGTTTTATTTTATTTTGTACGCTTAAATAATGCAATTAAACAAATTAGAAAATATGCAGGAAATACTAATAAAAATTGAATCAAAAATATAAATTAGAAAATATGCCATTAATAGTAAAGAAATCAGACATATTTATAATAAATTGGAAAACATACCGATAATAATAAAAATTGAAGCATAAATACAAATTATAAAATATAGCATTAGTAATTAAGAAATTAAACATAAATATAAATTGGAAAACATACCGATAATAATAAAAATTGAAGCATAAATATAAATTTGAAAGTATATCGTTAATATTAACAAATTACAACAGGGATGGAGAACACCTTAAATAAGGAATATGGAAGTCTAGGCATTTACAGGGCTTATGACCAGTCATTGGATAGTTTAAGTGGCCACTTTACACACTGTGTAACATTCACAATTTTGTCTATGTTTGAACATCCATATTTCTTCAATTCTTCCATTTGTTGATTTTAGTGAAGTTAAAGAGCTGAAACCTTTATCGTTGTTAAGAGATTCTTCTGACTGAATTATTTCACATACTAGGCAACGCCTGAAAACAATTTTCCATTTTTTTTAATAATTAAAAATTGAAGAACAAATATAAATAAGAGAATATACCATTTATAATTAGAAAATTAAACATACGTGTAAATACTAGTATTAATAAGAAAAATAAAACATATGCAAATGAACAAACATAAAAAGTAAAAATAAAATATACATAAAAACAATAAGGAGATATTTGACAATTAAAAGCAATACAATTTTTGTCATGAAAATAATTACAGGATGTAAAAAGGTCTACCCCTTATCCACTTGCTCACTTATAAACAATACTTGCCATTTGCGACGATCCATTGATGCCAACGCTTAATCCAATTGTCCATGCACTTTTAATAGGCCTGCAAAGGTATGGCCTTTAGCTCTCGCAGCCAATTCTCTTTTATGGCATCAATCGACTCAAAGCGCGTTCCTCTTAATGGCAATTTTAGTCTTGGGAAAAGAAAAAGTCAGACGGAGCCTGGTCGGGAGAGTACGGTGCTTGACTGATAAGATTAGTGGAATTTTCGGCCAAACACTCCGAAACAATCACCGCTGTACGAGACGGCATTTCACCGTGGTGTAAAATTCAAGAATTGTCCTTCCTCATTCCTTCAGTGTTTTTGAAAAGAGGGGGGCAGTGACGCGTTTCATACCCAAACTATCGCAATGATGAGATGCTCGATAACACAGGAAGCTCTCGGATTGGAACACATCGATTTTTCAAAACGGTTTGTTTTCCGATTCGATGTTTTCTTTGGTACTTGACGTTGCTGGACGTCCAGTACCAGTTTATCATCAGCTTAGCATTCACGAACGTCTTTAAACCTCTTATACTCTTCGTATGCTCGTGTTTTCGGCATACACGATTCTATAAAAGCTTTACCCAACATTTCCAATGATTCGGCATACGAAATTTCATTGGCAACACAAAATTTGAGGCACGCTCGTTGTGCCATTTTTTTATCCATTGTAAAAATCGTTACACAGCAATTTTTCGACTCACTCAAACAGACGCTGACAGGATACTGAGCAGCCGATCGCCGTCAAACTTTGACAGATTGTCAAAAACAGTGCTGTCGATGTGGCTACAAAAAAATAATACCGATCGATGCAGCGCGGGAATTTCAAATTATAAATTCCCGTTGATTTTTGAACATATGGTATATATATTGACTTTCAATAAGCGTGTAAATTATACTTACATTGAAGAGAAATTAAAAACCAAACCAGAAAATTATGATTTTTAGTATGTATCTTTGTTGAATTACTTTATAAAATAAAATAAAAACTCATTGCTTTCCGTTAGTAACGCGTGTGTTTAATTAAACGTCATTCCACGAGGTAGTTTTTTGTTTTTTTAATAAAAATGACTAAGTACCTTATTTTAGCAGCTGTAAATGCGAATGTAAATTAATTACACATTCCCGATGCTAATGCTAATTGTGGCTCCACTAGAATCACTGGTGTATAGTTTAGTGTGTCGTGTGTATGGTGAATAGTGAGTAGTGGGTAGAATGCGTAGAGTTCCCGGGAGGGGGTGGGGAGGTTCGGTTCGGTATAATCCTCGCGCTAGGGGGCGGAGGGGCGCGGCACGCACCGGAGGGGAGACAATTAGGAGGCACCGCGTGCCCAGGGCTGCCAATATTATATCAAGTGTCAACATAAGTTGGACTTATTTTTTCCGAATTTAAAAATTAACACCAAGCGTAAAACAAAACGGTAAAGGTCATTCGGATGATTTTTTTCTGTTCTAAAAGATGTTGTGTTTGCTTTCACATTTAAAAATGTATTAATTTGTGACTTAAAAGTACCGTCTTACCGACTTGAAAATGCGTTGGTAGTGTCTAGAATAGATTATTGTAATGGTATCTACGCAGGTCTACCAATGAATAAAATGACTCGCCTACAGTCTGTATTGAATGCCGCAGCGAAACTTATTTTTAGAATCTCTATGTTTAGTCTAATCACTCCACTACTTCGGGAATTACACTGGCTACGTTTTCCACAGAGGGTGGAGTACAAACTCTGTTGGCTTATGTATAAGTCACTGCACAACTCTGCTCCAGAATATCCATATCGTACGTGGGTACATCGATATATACCAAGAGGACGCGTACGCCACGGTACACAAATCTACTTTCATTATGACGTCAATCGTTCCTACCTTAATACTAATCGAAGTTGGATTTGTTCTGACATTTCGGCTACCATTGCAGGAGCCATCTTTAGAATAAACTGTGTGGTTTGTAGAAAATAGTAAGTGTTTAAGTACTAGTACTAGTAGTCTACCAATAAATAAAATTACTCGCCTACAGTCTGTATTGAATGCAGCAGCGAGACTTATTTTTGAAATCTCTAAGTTCAGTCATATCACTTCATTACTTCTGGAATTAGACTGGATACGTTTTCCACAGAGGGTGGAGTACAAACTCTGTTGGTTTATGTATAAGTCACTGCACAACTCTGCTCCAGAATATCTAAGGGAAATGTGCATTCAAGATGAACTAGCTGACAGACGTCTTACGCTTAGATCAGCTACATCTACGTCGAAAGGAAAAGCTATTAGTCCTCTACGTAAACTGCGCACTAAATTCGACGAACGCGCATTTGCGGTCGCAGACCCTACGGCATGGAATGCTATCCCAGCAGAGGTGCGAAACTGTGAGAGTGAATTGATGTTTCGGAAAAAACTTAAAACCCACTTGTTATCTAAATCATTTAAATAAATCCTTAGCATGTGGTGACAAAGTACATTGTTTTTCTTAAATTAATAATTGAAAAAGTTGAAATTAATTTTTTATCTTAATATAATCACTTTGTAAAGCGCCCTTGAGGTATTATATTACGAAAATGGAGATTTATAAGTTATCTATGACAGTAATAATATCTAAATTTAACTATCTGAAACACTACCTCCCATAATAAATTACAACAGTGCTGCGGAAAGTTAACTTATGTTTTTTGTTAAATACATAATAAATTTAATACCTTTATTCTCAGAAAATACAAAATGATTAATCAATCCTTAAACCACACTCACAAACGCATTTGTTAAATACTAACGTAAAAATAATAATTGAGCTAGAATGTTGCGTACCTATCATAGAACGAAATTCAGACCAAAATGGACACCGAGTCATCGGAACAATACGCACCATCCTAGGTTATAGCAGTTCCAGGAATAAGCGAGCAGCCTGTCGGCCACATGTCCAGTTATGATACCTACAGTCTACAATAGCTACTCTTCGGATATCTTTCTTTATTTCGTTAACCATTATATTGGAACAGTGCTTTATTTATTTATTGTTTACTTTTTTGCATGAACACTTGACAAATCTACTACCTTCTCTTCTTAATGCTTATTTTTTGTAAATTTGTTGACATAATTTTAAGTTGCTAGAATTCCACTCGTCCATGCGCTCTGTAGCTGCAGGACGATTGGTAATTTTGCTGCAATATGTAAGTGTTATCAACCATAAATTTTGTAAATGGAGTCTAAAGTTTTAACAGTCCATGCGCTAGCTTGTCATCGGGTTTCTTTTTTTTCCCTTTACAAAAAAAAATACATAAATTTTAAAAGTAATATAAAAATTATTAAGAACTAAAGGACAAGCTTACGTATTTTTTACACAAAACATATACTTAATACTTATACAAAAAATTAAATAGAATGTTAACATAGAATAATCAATATAAAGCCTTGTTACATATTAGCCATTGAGTAATTTTTAATAAATGTTTTGTTAACATTTTCCTTTAAGGTCTTATTGAAATAGGAGATAGGATTATTTAAAAACCCTTAAAAGCGTCCAGTTTTATCTGCCATCTTCGGACGTGTATAGCGGATAAGTATTCATATAAGATAAAGAAAAATTATTTCTGATATTCTTTCTTTGATTTTTTTTAATCGGTTGAGTTTCGGGGTAGGGAAAACTGGAACACGAGACCTTGGTTTTGCCGCAAACATATACTCTTAAAAATAAAATGACGCTGTGCAAAATAATTTTTACACTAAGGTAGAACGATTCTTTTTGTAATGAATGCACTTCACTCACCATTTTTTAATGGCATCTGCTTGGCTTCAATGGACAAACATAATATTTGCATTTAAACGATCTGATAAGAAAATATTTGTCACGATTTTGACGATAGAATAAAATGAAATTGTGTTGCTTCTAGAATCGTCGCAAATAACTAAAATAATCAACAATATTATAAGGAGAGGCAGTAGGTTGGTGAATTTAGTATTTTTTACGATGCACAAAAATACATACATAACAATACCTGAACCGACGCGACGTCCTTCCGGCTTCAATGATTATCCCAAACATTTTTTTTAAAGTTTGCGTTCGGCAGAAAATAATTATTCACTCGGTTCACTCGATCAGAATTTATATAATAATCACGCCTGGCAAAATCGATGAAAATGAATATTTTTTAAGTAAATGGCAGAACGAATGCATATAGGATAGGAAGGCACTAATAAATCAATATTAAAAATAATTTTAAGAAAGCCCTTCTGGTACCCCAGCGTCAAGTTATTTGAGGAATTTGGGATCTATTGAAGGCAATTGTATATTTTTAGAATAATAATATTTGTGAAAGTAAATTACTCTAACAAATCCCAAAAGGAATACTCCCACACTACCAGAAGTCAAACTAGAGGATGGGTCATGGGGTCTACCACAAACTCTGAATTTGGGCAAAGAAAGTTCAGGTTTCTGGGCCCCAAAATATTCAATATGTTACCCAAACATTGCAAAACCATGATTCGGATTCAATTAAATAAATTTGTAAAAAAAAAGGTTACTGGGTATACTCAAATTCGGAAAATTTACTCAAAAACATTCTTAAATAATAAAAGGTATAAATTAATGTAATGTGGTAATAATAAAGGTGGTAATGGTATTGTTTATTTTGCAGTAAATGTCTGCCTTAAAACATGTTGTACCTAGTTAGGCAGACTAGACATGATCCAAAGAAATCTATTACCGAAGTGTATATTTATTTATACTTTTACATTGTTTGTATTCTTTTTTTTATACATAATAATGTTCCCTCGCTGGGGTGTCCCGTGCCGAGGGAAACATGCCTAAGATTAGCTATTTAACAAAGTTAACATAATAATAACAATAAAAAAACGTAATTAATCTAATTAACCTAATTATAATTAACATAATAAACAATAAAAAACTAAAATATTCATAAAAAACATAAACAATTTATATAGACCAATAGAAAATTTTTCATAAACAGTGCACACATTTGGCCTATTTGGCTTGATCCACTCATCGATCCGTGCGCAACCCACCTCCACTATCCATTTTATAATAGCAATTTTATATTGTGAGATCTTACTAATTGTCCTTATGGATAATTGAAGTAGATTGTACACTTTAACCGAGTAGTAGGCCATCCTCTTTGACCGAAGGTTGTATTTATTAATTTTTTTTTGCAGCATCAGGGTGGAGTATCTAGTAACTCTAGTATTTGTAAGGGAAGGTAGAGAATAATGAATATGTAGTAGATTAAGTAATTGTAATTTTTGTTGATAAACCATGATCATTATTATTATATATTTTTATTGGTTTTGCTCAAGTATTTTTTCTGCGTTTTCGGTTCACGTATTACATATAGTTACTATAGTTTGTACATAGTAAACTTAACTTATTTTTCTCAGCTTGTATATTTAAAAAATATTTTAATGCCAGTTCTGCTTACAATATTCAGTTTTTGTCTATTTTACGCCCTTAAAGACATAATATGTATGTAAGTACAGTGGAAGAACGGAGACTTTTTTATAGGTAAGCTATTTTTTTTTCACAATTTGTACCTGCGTTTAAATACATATAAGTAATAAATTACATACAAGGCTTCTATTTCTGTGGTTTTGTGTGAATACAACATCCGCTCCAGTTGCTGACAACAGAAGACGGCATAATAATCCACTTATTAAGCTTAAATAATAATTAATAGCTTCACGATATATGTGGGTACATTCTTCATTATTTTAATACAATACATATATGGAAAAGCTAAAAAAGAAAAAAAACCATTTCATTCATTAGATGTATTACCAATAATATTGGAGCAAAAATGTTAACACTAAACACACTGCCACACCACACACTAACACCGCCACTTGATCGCTACCGCCCGCTCTCCGATAAAAATTCCTTCTAAAAATGAATAATGCCAAAAACTGACACATGCACCGGGCGGAGTGCCACTAACATTGCATTAAGATGGGCGGATAAAAGAACTCGTGTCATATGTTAACTGTATACTGTCAAAGGAAAATGGTCCTTAGGAAATAATGTTCGAAATGGTATTCTCCTAATAGAGAAGCTTCAAATAATGCATGTAATCTTCGAGCTTACTTTAGTGGGAAAAAACAGTTACTGGGTTTTGAGATGTTTTTTTTTTTTTTTTTTTTAAATATATTTGGACCCCTGTATTTAGTAGCCTTACGTGTCATGTACAAGGCTAAGGTACTCGGAAAAAAAAAAGTTTTTGTTTGTCTTGGAAATGGGATGTTCGATCACTGATTTTGGTTTATTACCTTTATGAGTCCAATCACCATTGTTGCAAAGTTCAAGAACAATGGCGCGTGATAACTACTTTTTACTACAGTGTGGATATCTGTTAAGGATATTCCATCTTTCCTGCATTCTGCTTCAAGATTATGGCGTTGCAAACTGAAAAATGGGCACTGAAATAACAGATGTTCTATACTCTGTGAAGAAATATCATCGCATGGACAATAGTCATCATTCCTTAATTTAAACCTTTATAGATAACTTCTCATAGCTCCGTGTCCGGTAAAAATTTGGGTCGTTTCGAAAGTACTTTGGTGATGATGACGGAAGTTTGCTGCATCAGCCAGCGTTGGGAAAAACATTTTAGTGATTTTACCTGCAGAAGAAGCGCGGTAATGATCCTCCCAACGCTGCTGCGTATTTTGAGATGTTAAAATTAAGCATACATCGTGTATGTAGAAATAAGCTGAAGTAATCGGCCAGTTTCTTTCCCCCACTATGAACGGGCTAGGCGCTGAGTGCGGTTATAAATGTATTTTTTTTATTTTTGAGGAAGATATTAAAATACATACAAATTGTTTTATTATTTTCTTATAGTTGGAACTACTACAAAACATTATTATCGATAGTCAAATAAAATGGTAAGCTGCGTACAATCGCTTCTATGGACGATTCGCCCCTGGTTAGCACTGATTACAACTCACGACGGATTAAGTACTCGTAAATACATAGATAACTAGCCTTTAAAAAAACAGAAAGTAAACATAATGGTATGAGCTGACGTAATAAAATATGAAAAAATACACTTTCAAAATAAATTGCGCAAAAGAATAGGTCAATTTTTGTGTGCCAACGGCGTAGATTTTTTTCATGTTTCAGAAGATAAAGTGAATTGGCATCCACGCAGAATTTCGGTAGCCCTATATAAACTTCCACCCACTCGCCACCCACGGGTGTAGGGGCGAAACTACAGGGCGCAGGGGGCAGCCCCCGGGGGGGCGAAAACGGGGATCGTTACCCTATGTACCACCCACCATAACACATAATGGGTTAGGCATCATATAAGGTAGATAGCGGGACGGCCTATGTGCCCGGAGTACATAAGGGCATGTGTGGATGTAGGTACATGTCCGTACACTGAACTAGCCCCGAGCGCAGTACGACCCGATGCGGGCAGCACTGCCATGTCCAGGCGTGTCGTGGTATCAGGGTAGCAGAAGATGAAAGTAGTAAACGATACATGATACGGGAATAAGAAACCGGATGAGAAGTAGCGTGCTTCTCTAACTATTCCAGCTCTCTGAAATCCTGGTACTTGCTCAGCAAAGGCATTCATGGTTGCTTCACATAATGGGGGATCCCGGTTCGATTCCCAGTGAGATTCATTCAAAGACTCGAACTGTTTATTTATAAAAATGCATGTACAAAATGTGGAATTGTGGCAAAAAAACCAAACGACTTGCTGTATTGGCGAAATTTTTAATAAATATTTCAAATGTAATAATAACATTCTTTATTAATCATAATAATATACACAATTTGTATATTGCAATTGCCAACGCGTAACGGTGACGATGCTATGAATTATTGACTAATTTGTTGTAAAATAATGAAGGAGAATACATAATTTACTTTTTTTTTTGCGCCCTCTTGCTGTCTTTATTTAGAAAAAAACGGACACAATTCATGACAACACCTTATAAGTATGAAAATATAAGAAAAATGCAGGGTTATCTTTAAAAAAATGTTTTTTGCCACATAATAAAAATATGCAAAGTAATTTAATTTATTTGATAAAAACGCCCGAACCAATATTGAATCACCTGCTTCACAAACGTATAGTTCATGTTTTGTTTTTTTGTGCATTTTATAATATAAATAATACAGGTATACATAATAACATTATGTTACATAATAAATACTGTTACCTTGACATATGTTAAAACTGTAAAAAAATAAGAACTGTAAAGTCGATAAAATATTTGGGAGTAACGTTAGACTGTCAACTTAAATGGACTAATCACACTGAAAAAAATGTCAACAGATTCGTACCGTTAACAACAGAATCTTATTGAATCAACTTTGTAAAATTGGTATGAAAATGACTGTCTATTGTTTTTTGAAAATTCCTTATCAAATTTACTTCAAAGCACTAAGATTGGAACAATTACAAGTAAAGCAAATAATGTGATACATGGAGTCCCACAAGGAACAGTTCTTGGCCATTTATTGTTCTTAATTTATATAAATGATCTTTGGATTATTGATGTGCCTGGTAAGCTGTTTTTTTTTATGCCGACGATACCGCAATAATTGTACAAGGTAAATGCTGGAAAGAGACTGCCATGACAGCCAATAAATGTATAACAGTAAGCAAAGACTGGCTAGATCAGAATCTCCTTTCTCTTAATTGTGAAATTCTTCACACCTTTTTACAACTCTAAATCGTCAGCCTCATCTTCTAACCTTAACATTATGTTTCATAATAAATACTGGAACCTTGACACATGTTATCACTGTGAAAAAATGAAAACTGAAAAGTCAATTAAATATTTGGGAGTAACGTTAGACTGTCAACTCAAATGGACTAATCATACTGAAAAAAATGTTAACAGATTGAGATATTTGACCTACGTTTTCAAACGTTTGACTAGTTATGTTCATACGAACACTAGAAAAATGGTTTATCACGCTCTAGTAGTCTTCTCTTTCTTATGGAATAATTGGATGGGGGGGAGCCTATAATAATCATATTTTAAGCCTTTAGAAACCGTAGAAAAACTAATTATCAAAATTATACTTATTGATTGATTGATTTGGTGTTTATTTTGTAGAACTCCATATTTAAACTTATAATATAATAAATCAAACACTGATTTGAGTCTACTGAACACTTCACTAAACACTTGTGTTGCACACAGTGAAGTGTTCAGTAGACTCAAATCAGTGTTTGAATAATTTTAAAAATATATATTTATAGATGACAACCATGAAGTTTCGCATAAATAAATTGTCTATGTTTTTATAAATGTATGTATGTGTATGCGCATGGGTGTATGTACGTGTGTGTGTATGTACATGTGTATGTACATGTGTATATATGTGTATATTTATATATACATGTGTGTATATATGTGTATGTCTGTATGTATATGAATCAAAATGTGTATCCGAATAAGTTTATATTTTGTTTGTCTGTGCTCTATATTAATTTGTTAAGTATTATAATATATTAAAATGTAATGGCCTAGCTTGGAACGGGGTATGTACCCTGGTTAGCTGGGCAAAGTGAATATGGAATTGTATTTTGATAAAGAGTGTGAATAAATAAATAAATAAATTTCTTATATTATAAGTTTAAAATTATACTTCATTAAAATTTTACTGTTCCCTGAAAACAATTGTTTCAGGAAGCTGAACTTTTGAAGCTACGAGATATCTATTGCCAGCAATGTCCATCGTCTTAATTTAAAAAGATCTAGTCAAAGATAGAATAGTTTACTTAAAATCCATTATTATAAATCCAGACTCGAAAGATACCATTTTTCATAGCTCCAAAACGGTTCAATGCATTTCATAAGGACAATATATTATAATACAGATTGATTATTAACATTTGTTTCGAGTTAAATTTTTGTCAAAATTATGGTAAAAACAGATTTAAATAGCTTTTTTTATGAATAGAATATACTTTCACTATAATTTTTCATTTTTAGTCATAAATCAATTGTGTTCCAATATTAGCACTCATTTTTTACTTTTTTATATATATCGTATTCTTCCAGTAGACTTTATTTAAATTTAAAATAAAATGTGTTCCCACACACACAGGCCATGCCTTTGTGGGATTTTTTGTGTGTTAATGTAATCTTTTTTTTGTATTTGTAACTTATGTATACCTATTGTAAATTGCAAAGAAAAAATATAACAAAAAAGAAAGAATTTGATATAAACATAAATACGTAGTGTTTAAAACTGCCGTAACATTTTGTGATCTTTTTCTTTGTATTTTAAGTCTTCTTTGTTTATTCTCACATGTAAAAAAAATAATAAAAAAATAATATTGTTAAGTGTCCTCGACACGGGTAACCACAGTGAGGACACATTAGTTATAGTAGAGTTGTAATGTGAAAACAATTAATAAATAAAAAAACTAAATTGCTTTAAAAAAACTTTTTTTTAAATTAAATTTCTTAATTGGATTATGCACAGTTGTAAATCTAAATTTTCCCAGTTTTCCGTCTATTCCCCCATTCCGAGCGAAGGGCCCCCCGCCGCGGGCGGTCGGAATGCGCCGCTCGGCCCGATTAGCAGCCGACCTTGGTGCAGCGGACCTTGCATCTTGCAGTTGCGTAAGAACCGAAGTACTTATATTTCATACGCGCCCAGCCGACGGTCAACCGCGACCGGCGGATTACGCCATGCGAACCGGCCGGTCGAACCGCCAGTTTACGGTTAAGCCGTCTTTCGGTGTTATGTCACAGGCTCGTTGCGCGTATTGTCGCCGAGATAAAGTTAATAATACGATTTAAAAGTGATGACGTCACGCCAGCTAGCGCTGAGCCTTCCTGGGCAATTGGACGCGGTTATGCAGAAAGCAGCCAGCCACAGAAAAGTGAAACTGAGAAAATAGCACCTTTGTGAAAAGATTGAAAAATCAAATCTACACAGCAGTTAGAATGTTTTTTACTCTGACAAATGATAAATAAAGCATACATTAGTATTTTTTATAATTTCAAAAATAATTTTATGATTTCAGTTTCAGTGCTGCGGAGCAGCGTTTATTTAATAATTAAAAAATACATATAAGAATTTGTTACTCACTAAGTCTGAAGACTTTTCGGCGGGACACATTTTTTTATTTTTTTTATGACAGGTTTATATTTCATTTATTTTATTTATATTTTACAAATTTATTTATAACAGGTATCTAGAAGATTTTTCTTCGGTGCTTTTGTTTTCATTTGAAGATCTTTCATGTTAATGATGGCTTGTGGGAGATCATTGAACAACCTTGCAACAACGCAATTTAATGTTCGCTTTCCGAAGTAATTTGTAATTCGGGGAACAAACAGGGAGTCCTTAGTTTTTAATCTAGTGTTGTGAGTGTGGGAAACTCTTTTGTTATATTCCGGATCAACAGAGTAATCTACAATCAATTTGTAGTCACAAAGTTGTTTTACCGGCAGGACATTACAGAATTTAAAATATACACCTTCGCCCATATGTTTCGCCTCACGGATTATGCTATCCGGTACAATCCCCTCAACAGTCTCACCTGAATATCATAAATTTCACCCAGGTGAGACTGGAAGGTGAGACCCCAGACCCGGACACGCACTCCGTAAGATATAACGGATTCAATGAGCGAGGTATATATGTATCTTAACGTTTTGAAAGGTAGTATGCTTTTGATTTAATGATTGAATGAAACACCCAGCCACAAATGAAAACACACAGCCCTTGTAAAACTCTAATGTACGTCGTGTAATTTTGTATTAAACATATTATTATTTATTTATGTTTGGATATTCAATTATAAAGAATCACTTTTTTTTATTTATTTATTTACAATTTTAAAAAACCCGTTAGGGTTACATTACAAATTTAATATTGTCTAGTCATTTTATGTCTCGTCTAGTCTAGTTAGTTCAGTCATCATGTGCTTTTTCAGATTTAAAATAACTTGAAAAATAATTAAGTAAATTTTGTAAATAAGTGAAATTGTGATGAATGTACCCTCTTAAAATAGTACAAAGATTAATTATTAAAGTAATTCTAAAGAAACCCTCAACATTCAATACGGAAAGTCTGTATAAAATATTTAAGGTTCATACAGTGGACACTTTATAAAATAAATTTATAGAGAAGAAAAAATAAAAGAATTTGAGATGAATAAGTCACTCAGATAGCAACATAATATTAAATTTCACACAAGTCATGGTCAAAATAGCTTTGTCTTCAAAGGTGTAAAAAAATATAATAATCTTCTCAACGAACTGAAAACTATTAAAAATAATATATAAATAAATAAATTTTTTGAACACGTGTAAAAACTACATTAAATTTTAATTAGTATGAATGCATTATTGTTTTATGATTTTTCTTTATATATCCTATGTTTTTTTTTCTCATGTACTCGTATTTAAAATTATATAAACTCTTATAATAAACAATAAACAACTACAATAGTGTAAGTCACTCTCCAAGCACAAGAGTTAATCTCTTTTTTTGGAGTTACAGTGATAACATTTACTAGATGTGTAAAATAATATATGTATAGAATTTTTTTTTAAACATGTACCTTTTATGAAATTTTTTAATAATTTTTTTTTTTTTTTTTAACGTTGTGTCATTATGTATTGAACATATTATTTTATAATAAAATAAATATAAAACTTTGTTACAACAGAGATGAAGAACATTTAAGAGAAGGCAATATAGAAGTCCAGGCCTCTACAGGGCTTATGACCTGTCAATGGCTGGTTTAAGTGGCCATTTTACACAGTGTGTAACATTCACCATATTGCCTATATTTGAACAATTATATTCCTTCAATTCTTTCACCTGTTGATGTTGGTGAAGTTAAAGAGCTGAAACCTTTATTTATGCGGGTGAGGTTCATCTAATTGAATTATTTCACCTACATACTAGGCAACGCCTGAAAATATTATTTTTTCAATTTCTATACTTCTTCATGGACCAGGTAATTTATCAACAATATTTTGAGTTTGTCCAGATGTCCCAGGGAGTTGAATCCAGTCCTTGTCTACAAAAATTTGGACAAACTCAAAATATTGTTGATAAAACTTTGTTTCTGATCACATATTTTTTTCCTACCTACTAACCGGATTCGAAGCTTCACAGGATTTTGTGTACTTTTTAATTTTTAATTCTGGCTGATCACACAACTTAAAATACGCATTTTGCAGATAACAGCCAGATCTAATATTAAATATTACCTCATAAAAACTTTGAATATATGAGGTAACATTCTGTATTAAAACATGTTTCAACAATGTTTAAAGTATGTCCAAACGTTTGCAGACTGGCTCGATTTCCTCTCTAAAGAGTTATTCAGATCTAAATTTGTTGCAACAGAGAGGGAAAATATTTTTAAGAAGGGAATATAAAAATCTAGGGATAAACAGGGCTTGTGAACTGTCATTGGCTGGTTCAGGTGGCTAATTTACACACTGTGTAACATTCACCGTTCTGTCTATGTTTAAACATTCACGTTTTCTCGAAAATTTATGAAAATATTAATAAAAAATACTTTAATGAAAACGAACTACTTTGAACGACGTCGCTACTTCTTCCGAAATCATCCAATGATAGAGTGATTGATTTTCGGTTACCGGAAAGCCAACTCACTAATCATGACAACTTACTGAAAAGAACTTGTGAGGTCACACGCGGAGTAATTTCAAAAACAGGAAACTTAAAAAAATCATAGCGCTGACATAAAAACATATTTTTTAAATGTTTGGCTTATTTTGATAGTCTATCAATGAATAAAAAATACGAAAAAACTTTCTCATTTAATTAAATGTTATGCTTAACTCAAACATGTTTGTTTTTATTATGCCACCCTTAACAGAGGGGTGCGATATGCATCATGGGTGCGTATTAGTAATCATGAAATTATCAATAAATGTATAAGTAATATCCACAAAAGGAAATAAAAACATCGCTGATTATTTGTGGTTTTTAATTAATGAGATTTTAATTTGTATACCAAAACGTAAGTACAAAATGACCACAAAATGACAGAAAAAACGCAAACACCACAATTCCATACTTCAGAGTAAATAGTTTTAATGTAATAAAGTCTGTTCATTATTACAAGAATTTCCAAACAAACAAACCAGCCGCGTGATACCTGACGGAGAAAAGCCTATTTCACACATATCATCTTACGAGACGCCACGGTAAAATTAAAGTGGATTGACATTTATTAGATTCGTTATTACCTATTTAAATTTAGTAATATTTTTTAAAAATTAAACTCCATAGTTAATGACTTATCAGTAAAATGTCTCGGTTAATATAATTTTTAAACTAAAGAAATTTTAGCGTTCTTATAATTTATCCAAATATTTCAATTTCGGTAACCATTTTCAACAGCCGGCACAACGCAGCAACAACGCAAGAGGCAGCTTGGATTTAGAGGATTTACGGTCCCGGACAATTTCGGTGAATAGGTATTTGAACATTGTTTTTCTGAAACTCTCTCGCAAACGCCTCCTCAGTACTAAACTGCACATCGGACTGCGCTTAGCTAAAATCGAAAAATCGACGTTTTGGTGTCTTATTTTCTGCAACCCAAACTGGACGGATTCGTTTTTATTTTTTGGAAAAATAAAAATTGGGCGCATTTATAGATTTTTTTATGGTCCTAAGAGAAACAATTTATCAAAAAAAACAGAGCGATAGAGACACGCCAATAGTAAATATCTATTGAATGTAAAACAAACATTGCTATAGTACCATAATCAAGGGAGAAAATACGTGTATTCGCTTGTACGAAAAAAAAGACCACGTTTCCCTTAAGAAGATGCATGATCTGACTTTTCTTCATACTAACGTATTTCCATATTTTGTCCTTGGATTATGGCACTAAAGTGGTGATTTTTTTAAGCAGTAGCTCAATCACAAATAACTATCGACGTGCTAATAAGCGACGTGATAACAATTTCTCAAGATGGTCGTTTGTCGTATTCGCGATCACAATGCAACATCCATGAGCACCTAAGATTAAATGTCAAAATATTTACGTTTCGCGACGTATAATCCTGCTGCGCAATCACATTTTTCAATTTCACCGGTGTAAATATGAAAAAAAATATTTCAAAACTACTTTTTTTATTTATCATGATATTCATTGGATTTAGCCGGCGCGGCGGTTGGCAAGCCAAATGTCAAGAAAAGCAGTCGCCATAGTAAACGTAATTTTATTTTCACTTTTTTGTATTAGATACTCCTTACTATTTTGCAAATGCAATATGTTGTATTATTTTCTTTAGTAAACGCTGATTTTTTGCCAGTGAACTATATTTATTTACGAGGAAAACAATAAACAAACCGTCACGAGCGTTGACTTAAAGATTACACACGCGTTGGCTTATGACTGCAATAACTTAAGCATATTCATTATTGTTCATTGTGATCGCTCAAATTCTTAACATTATTTTAAGCAGTTTTTGGTTCGTGTACCTGCACACAAATCTGAATTATCTCCCAAGACGGGAGTAGGTATATATTTTTATTTATATCCCTACAGAGATGAGGTAACTTAACTTCAATATCAATGCATAGATGGCGCTTCCAACTCGCTTGTGGATGGGTTCTTGATTCGTAGCATATATACAAAAACCAAAAATGTTACTTGGTGTGGATATTCGCTAAATAAGCGTAATGGGGAATGTTGTAGTACCTACATAAAGTGGCCACTTAACTCAGCCAATGACAGGTCATAAGCCCTGTAAACGCTCGAATATCCATAATCCTGAACCTTGAATTTGGAAAAAAATTCTACCTCATCTCTGTAGGGATATAAATAAAAAAAATAAAAATATTTTAAGCACATGGATAGTAATTTGTGATTGAGCTACTGAATAGATATTCATCATTGGCGTGTTTTATTGTTTGTTTTTTTAAACCGGAATTAAATAGGAATAATATAAATAATGTAAAAGAATAAATGCCTCGATACGGGTTAAGCCCAGTGAAGGATTTATGAAGTAATGAAAAAAATATGCCATAAGCTCTGTAAATGCCTAGATCTTCATATCCCCCTATCGAAAAGGTTTTTTCTCAGTGATGCAATAAATTTCTTATAATGAGTGGTTTAAAACAAGGTGTTATTATTTTTTTTCTATAAATAATGACCACAAAGTTAGCGCTACAAATATAAATAATATATTTTATGGAGTTGATGGTTTAAAAATTTACGACAGTGAGTTTTTTTTCAATTACTTAAATATGATGAATTTATAAAATTAATGGAAATTTCTGTATAAATGCATCAAGGTTATTAGATGCTGTCACACTACGTGTAGAATGGTTGTGAATACTCAAACCTGAAGTAAAATGTTGGTTTCTAAGTATGTAGCTACAGGTGAGTAGTGGTGAGTACTAAGTAACCAACCAACCTTCAAGTAGATAAATCGAGTGGACAGTGCAAGACAATCTAAGAGCGAACACGCCACGCCAAAGTGCTAGTCGGTTGTTCTCTAGGCCAACTAGCAATTTTAACACAATTTTCCTCTCAATAAAAAGATTTATCGAGTAAGGATACATTTTCTAGCTAAGCAAAACAACAAACAGGAATGTTGCGTCTCATAAAACGAAATAATACGGATCAAAATGGACACCAAGTCGTTGGAACAATAGGCAAAGTCCCTCAGTAACTACACATGCGTGTTTCCAGAAATTATCAAGCAGCCAGTAGGCCACATGGCGACGGTATCTACCTACTGTCTACAAAATTCAAAAGGTTATAAAATAATTTATGTAAAATTTCTTAATATTTTTCTTTATTTACTATTTCTTTTTCTCATGTATCTCTTTAATAATGTATAAACTTATATGTATGTATTTGTATGCGTGTATGTTTTCATATGTAATTTTTTTAAATATTTTTCTATGTACCATATACCCATGTTGGTACATTTCCTGATTTTTACTTATTATTGTATCTTTTAGCTTTTCTTATGTTATCTTTTATTTTAACCAAATTTACATACTTATGTTTCACTGCTGCACTTAAATGTAATTTCTAAAATATGTAAAAGCCCATTGGGCGTGTAAATCAATAAATAAATAAATAAATAAATAAAAGCTTCTCTTCGGACATCTATCTCCTTTTGTTAACCATAAAGTTGAAACAGTGATTTATTTATTTAGTTTTTTATTGTTTATTTCTTGGCGTGAACATTTGACAAATTCACCACTATGCTCTATGTTTATTTTTTGCAAATTTATTGATATCATCAGTTTTATCTTGCTTGAATTCCACTCGCCCATGCGTTTTGATGCTGCACGATGGTTGGTTATCAAGCTTCCATGTATCAACTATAAAATAACTAAATTTTGTAAATGCGGTCTAGAATTCCAATCGTCCATGCGCTTAGTAGCTGCAAGACGTGTTGTAATCTTACTCCTTTTTATTATTCATATTATTATTATTTTATTACTTTTAAATATCATTAAAACACTAAATTTATTTGTCCATTTTTAAAATATGTAAATAGGGGCTAGATTTCTTACCGTCCATGCGCTCTGTCGCTGCAAAACGTGCTGTAATCTAGCTCCTATCTGTTATATTTTTTAATTGATATCAATTGGAAACGAGAAACTAGAATCCCAACCGTCCATGCGCTCTGTAGCTGCAAGACGTGCTGGGATATGTATTTATTGCACAGTGCCCTTGAGGTGATTTTCACAAAAATGGCGCCATATAAATTATCCAACTATATATATATATATATATATATATATATATATATATAAAACAGAACATTTTTAACAAAGAGCAACTATGTTTTATCTTTTAAAGAGGCAACGCATTCGAAACGATGATTTTTTTACCAGTGTTGAGATTTGTTTACGAAATCAAAAAACAAATTAAGGATGTATGCATAAAATAATATATTTTGTCAAATATAATATGTAAAGGTTAGTATACTGGTCATTCAAAAGTTTGAATAATAAATTTGAAATAAGAGCATGGCCGCGATTGCAATGGGAAGTTAGCAGAGTTATCTTCGACTTTCTATAAAGAAAACCCGATATTTGTGTACGAAGATGGAGTATATTTGCATGAACATTTAAAGTATCTTCGCCGGTAACCTATAATTGAACATGTTTAGAAGAAAAATTGTAGGCACATTATGCTTTTCATACAGAAAACTTAATTTTTTGTAGATAAAATTGAAGATAAGTAAAATTCCCATTACGAATTACATTTAACTACTAGAATAGGGAAACATAACATGGTACGAATAGTGATAACAATATGAGAAATGGAATTACAAATATTTATTGTATTTTCGAAATCAATATGGTATGGAGAAATGTTTTCATTCATAACTTTTAAAATAAAATTGTTAAAAAATGTGTCTTCTCAAAAACGCGACATGTTTGGCCAATTGTGACGATTCATAGCGATTTTCTATTTAAATTTAAACTGTCACAAACATTTTACTAAATTTAACCGAATCGTGAAGTATAAGGGGCGCCGGTGGCCAATGCTATGAACAGACTATTCAGACAAAAATCAAATTGATTATATAAATATATAATATCACAATACGTATATACCTACTAGATATTAATTAAATGAACACGTATCTTAATAAATATATCTACTATTATTGTTGTTTTTCAGAATAACCAGGGTTTCATAAAATTATACTAATTTATTATAGTAAAAAAGAGATTGTTTGTTATTGACATTGCATTTATTGATAAGTTATTTTAATTGTTTTTAAAAAAGATGTCACATTAAGTTTTGTAAAAAAAATACACAATAAAATAGCGCCTTCACAGTGGAAAACATAAAAAAAATTAAGTTTTGTAAAAAAAATACACAATAAAATAGCGCCTTCACAGTGGAAAACATAAAAAAAATTAAATTAAAATGAGAATAGGTAACGGCAATTTTATAAGAAACGTACCAGGAGATCATAAGTAATAACAGGTTTCGCAGAACACATCACGCACTCACACATGACTTTTAGAGCGTCGATAAAAACAAACCGAGGTAACGGCATTTTCATATCGGACTTATCAGGAGAGCACGAGAAACGAGGCGGTCGCGAATATACGAGTATGCTATATTATAATATCTACACACACACATAATGTATTTTATGTACGTCTCATGATCACGAGTGACACGCGTATCGAATATCGGTGATGTATCCGGCTTACATAAGATGTAAGATAATGTACCATAAGCGAACAAATAATAATAACATTGTACACACATGAGTAAAGAATGTCGCATAGGAAAACATAACGCATAACGCGTCACCAGTCGCAACTCTGTTATCTAATGCGTTCGGATGCCATCAAATTAAAAAGAAAAATTATTCGATTTTGCGATATTTAGCAATTATTTACTTATTTCTCGGTGTAATCAAGTTGATGGCATCCAGCTGAAAGATTCAAATGAGGTTTACCTTAGGCAGGACGTGTTGTAGTAGGGCGCCGGCCTTGCGCTTCGCAGCCATGGTCGGTGAGACTTGTACCGATCTAGCGAATTCAGCACCCACGCACCTCCTCGGAATTATTGTCTCCTGGTATCGGCACTATTAAATCGCTTATCGAAGCGATTTAATTAATTAGTTTATCAACATTTTGTATCACACACTTTTCAGTATTTTTCATCGTCGAACGCTGACGCTATTGGAAAAAGATTTTTAACAATGAAACACCAAAAAATATTATAAAAATCCTCTCTTCATTCTCGCTAAAACTATTTTAATTGAAAAAAATGCAAGTAATAAACGTGTGTTGGATTTTAAATATAAAAAATCGAAAAGTAGAGGAAATATGATGATAGAATGCTATCACCAAATGAATAACGACGAAATGCGGCCTATGTTATTTTAAAGTCGTATTTGCTTATCAGTTTAAATAAATGCCGATTCCCGCAGTCAGGTTTTGCATCGTGTGAAAGTATCAGATTAAGTTGAGTGAAGTGAAGAAATGTATCCAAGAAAGTGATACTCCGTTTTCTCATGATGATCGAATAGCAGAAATCACAATTTGATAATAAAGATGTCTTTCCCACAGAAAAGAAAATCCATGAAAAATAAATTATTTCTAATAATAACTTAAATTGATTATAAATATGTGTACGGTATTATGTATGTTTTAAGTAGGAGACTCGTTGATAGTTTTTCGAATATTTAGTTTGTTTCATGTTAATCAAGTATTTGTCTTTGTTAGTTCTTTCATATTGATGTGCCATGTACTATTTTTTAATGATATTCTCGTTTGATATAATATTTGTTGCCCTATTTGTTAACATAGGATACAAGAGGTAATATATCTGTATTATTTCCTAAATCATTAAGCTTTATTTTTTGTAATCTTCAAATGGACATTTTCACACTGGATTTGAAAAGAAAAATTTGTATAAATATACAGAATTTGAATACAAAAAAGATTTATGCTTGCCACGCGAAAAATAATTATACTAATGAAAGTGATGCAAATACCACGATAAATCTGTTTTGCTGTATAAGAATACAAGTTTCCTCTGCCTGGATTGAATGCTGACCTAAGAGTAGATTGATGTGTGATGCTTTACATCATAAAAGGAACCTCATCCTCGGGGGGCCGCTGGTTAAACCTGAGGATGTTAAAGAGTTCGCCCCCTACCTAATAGCCCGATACTTTACGGATCTGGGCTCGGAGGGAAAGATTTAGCGAAATGTAAACTCTCGCGTTCCACACGGTAGCCAGGCTCTTTATAGACCTGTAGCTCAATCAAAAATAACTATCGACGTGCTAATAAGCGACGTGATAACAATTTCTCACCATGGTTGTTTATCACAATAAACATCCGTGAACACCTAATATTAAATGTCAAAATATTTACGTTTCGCGACGTATAATCCTGCTGCGCAATCACATATTCGAATTTCACCAGTGTATTTGGAAAATATTCCAAAACCGCTATTTTTATTTATTTATTCATTATTTATCATGCCATTCATTGCATTTAGCCGGCAGTTGGCAACCCAAATGTCAAGACAAGCAGTCGCCAGAGTAATTATAATTTAATTTTGACTTTTTTGTCTTAGATACTTCTTACTATTCTGTAAATGCAATATATTGTATTATTTTTTATAGCAAACGCCGATTTTTCGCCAATGAACTGTTTTTGTTTACGAGGAAAACAAAAAACAAACCGACACGAGCGTTGACTTAGAGATTATACACGCGTTAATCTATGACCGCGAGAATTTAAGCATGTTCATTATTCAAATTCATCTCAACAGAGAGAGAAATCGTTTTTTAGAAGGGAATACGGAAGTCTAGGCATTTACAGGGCTTATGACCTGTCATTGGCTGGTTTAAGTAGCCACTTTACACACTGTGTAACATTCACCATTCTGCCCATGTTTGAACATCCACATTTCCTCAACTCTTCCATCTGTTGACTTTTGTGAAGTAAAGGAGCTGAAACCTTTATGATGTTGGTGAGATTCATCCGGCTGAACCAAATCACCTACTAGGCAACGCCTGAAAACAATTTTCCAATTTGTATACTTCTTCTTTTACCAGGTAGTAATTCAACAATGTTTGAGTATGCCCAAATCCAGCCAGTCTGCAAGCATTTGGACATACTCAAACAATGTTCATTATTGTTCATTGTGATCGCACGTCGATAGTTGTTTATGATTTAGCTACTGGGCCCCGATTAGGATGGTAAGTTAAGAGAGTTATCTTCGACTGTCTATAAAGAAAAATCGACATTTGTGTAGGAAAATGAGTATATTTTCAAGAACATTTAAAGTATCTTCATCGGTAACCTATAATTGAACATATTTAAAAGAAAAGAATGTATGCAAACTCTGCTTTTCATACAGAAAACTTAATTAAAACCTGTCACAATAGATCTTCACAGGTGCCAGTGACGTCAGGAACTTGCATAGCACTGACCCTCACCTCTAAGCATAAGAACAAGAGTATATTTTTTGTGACGTGTATTTTCCCTAATACAAATGCAGTACCCTATGCACCACTGAGTTTGGAAAGGGCAGTGATGATGACGATAATTGTATGTTTTTTTTTCCAATGTTTGTGTACTAAAATATAATATAATATATATTTATTTTTATGCTCGCTATTTATAATTCCTTCCACTTCGCACACACGGCTCATTAGTAAGCAGAAACTGACCTTTACCAATAAGTTCACCTGTTCACATAACTCTAAATGCACAACAGTGTAATAATTTGCGTTGTAGATGCAGACAGGTACCCACAGAAAACTAAAATATTAGGTGTTAACATAAGTTGTGTCCGTTTTTTACAAATTTTGAAATGAGCACTAACAGTAAAACGAAACGGAAAAGATTTTAGTCATTTAAAAGAAAAAATCCTGCTCGTCAAGATATCTTTGCCGTTCAGGTTAACGTCATCAGCCTGAAAACACCATTTTGAGAATTCACCATTTAAAAGATCGGAGACAAAGGAAAAATCTGTTTTCTTTAGGTTTTATCTACACAGTAAAACTCATTTATGACTTAATTACCAATTTCATTGGTAACTTTTTTCTTATGTTGCATTAAAAAATATCTGGAAGGTTTTTAATGAGGGAAGGTGGCTAAAATTTGGTTAAGTAGCTTTTGCTTGTTTATAATCTGGACAACGCAAGCCAGTAGCTCAATAACAAATAACTATCGACGTGCTTAAAAACATGCCAAGCTTTTTAGCGATCACAATAAACAATAATGAAAATGCTTAAGTTATAGCAGTCATCAGCCACCGCGTGTGTAATCTCTAAGTCAACGCTCGTGTTGGTTTGTTTTCCTCGTTAATAAATACAGTTAACTAGAACAGCTAGCCCTTCCATACTAGTAAACCTGGTGTTGTAATCATGTACCAACTTGTGTTTATACTCGGAGTGCGACGCATGCTGACAAATTAATTTGTACCAAAGTAGAGCCCTAACAGATAATTTATTTACAGATTTATACATCAATGATGTTGAATATAGTTCGCTGGCGAAAAATCGGCGTTTACTATAAAAAATAATACAATATATTGCATTTGCAAAATAGTAAGGAGTATCTAATACAAAAAAGTAAAAATTAAATTACAATTACTAAAGCGACTGCTTTTCTTGACATTTGGCTTGCCAACTGCCAGCTAAATGCAATAAATTGCATGATAAATAATAAATAAATAAATAAAAATAGCAGTTTTGGAATATTTTCCATATTTACACCGGTGAAATGCTAATATGTGATTGCGCCGCAGGATTATACGTCGCAAAACGTAAATATTTTGACATTTAATATTAGGTGTTCACGGATGTTCCATTGTGATCGCGAATACGATAAACAACCATGGTGAGAAATTGTCTTCACGTCGCTTATTGGTACGTCGATAGTTATTTGTGATTGAGCTACTGGAATAATAATTAATTAAGTTGTGGTAAAAAAAAATATGTTTGTGCTAAGAAACATTTTTTAACACATATGCGTAGGTTTTTCACGGTCAATGTAATCAAAATGTATCTTTTTGGGTGATCCCGTGTATGTTGGATTCGTTCCGACGTTTCGGCTATTGCAGGAGCCATCTCCAGGGTAAACTGTGCGAAAATAAATTTACTTTAAAGCCTCATATTGAAAAATATAAGATGTTAATAGTATGAAATAAAAGTAATGTTTCTTTCCTGAAAAGTTGTGTTTTTGGAGATATTATAGTTTACCTCTCGCATACAGATATCTGCATACGTTGAAACTTAACTTTGGAAGATTTACAGGTTTTTTTAAAAAGATAATTACTTGAGTAATTTATAATTATTAGTACTCAAATATTTGTATTTTTTAAGGCCACTTTCTACAAGTTGAAAGTTGATAAAATTCGAAAAATTTCATAATTCTGCATTTTTTAATTTGTTTACTCAAATGTTGTTATTTAGAGGGATTTTTATCAGAATACCGACAGTAGATTAATGCTACGAGAAGAAAAAAAAACAGTTTCCTGTTTGTTTTAACCTAGATTATTATACACGTTCGTCCTCTTGAGAGGCGTAGTACGATTTAACTATATTTTGTGCTACAATTTAATGATTCAATTGTTTGTTAAATAAATAATATTATTTAGAACTTGAAAATTAAGATTTAATTGGATTAAATGAACACTATTTTGAGTAAGTTAAAATGTTTGTGAACAAGGGCTAATTTATTGAAATTTTCTGTAACCGGAAAATATTTTTGGAAAGGGATGAAAGTACTAGCGGCTGACCGAAACAAGATTTTCAACCGAACCCAAAACTTATTTAAATACGTAAAAAGTCACTTTAAAAAGCCCAAAATAAAAACCAAAAACCTTATGAGTTCATTAAAATAAGTGTTGAATAAAAAACAATAGAATTAAAGGGATTTTAATGAGTAAATTCGTTCATATTTAACGGTATTTGGTTCGTTTTCATGAAATACATATGACTTATACGTGACAGTTTTTCAAAGTCAAAGAAGGAATCGTGTGTTAGAAATACCACATTATAAAACGAGGCTCGCACAGAGACATGCATATTTTATAGGCACAAAAATTTTTCATTCTTTTTTTACTGATAATATTTCATAGATTCGTGCACTATCCTGGATTCAAACTAAAGATATGAACTGTTTTTCTCTATGATTTATTTTGTTGCCCTTTAATAAGAAAAAATATTTTTGTGTTTTTTTTAAAAGTATTTTTTATTTCCTTTCTTAATTACTATAAAAAAATACTATATTATCTTTTACAGAATATTTTATCTTTTCTTTCTTATGTTACAAAAAATATTATAACTGTCCATTATTTATTATAGGAGCAAAAATTCATTAACAATTTCTTGTATACCAACGAACAGGCCATGCCTTTGTGGGATTTTTTTGTTTAATTTTTCTATTAATATGTATTTTATTGCTATGTAATTATAAGTTTAAATATGGAGTTCTACAAAATAAACACCAAATCAATCAATACTATGTAAATAATTAAGCTTAATTTTTTTAATACTCTGTTTTAATATTATGTTTATTGTTAAAAAAAAAAATTGAACGCTATTGTAATTTTTACTTATTTACTATAAAGGAATTAAGAAAACATAAATATGAAAGATCTTAGAACTACTAACTATAATCAATAAATCACAAAATCACTAGTTTTTAAGTTAGACAATAGCAATACATTAACTAATTATTTAAATGAACAACAATTCAATATCTCTAATTGTGCTAATTTTCAACCCGAGAACAGCCGAACGTAATCCGACACATCCCGACCGAAGTTTCAGTTTCAGTTCAATTTTTGGCCTTTCAGCTCTTTTGCATCACAAAAGTCTACAGATGGAATAGTCGAGGAAATGTGGATGTTAAAACAGAGGCAGAATGGTGAATATTACACTGAATGGCCACTCGAGACAGTTGACAGGTGCGCATAATTAGTAATAGAGAATATAAACATTTATCATCATCATCATTTTCATCACCCTTTCCGCATCTAATGGTGTATTGGAAACTGTGTTGATACACCAATCACAGCGTATCTTGATCATTTTTGTTACACGAAGGTAAGATGATCAGTCTTACGCTTCAGTGAAATGAGAAATATTCTAGTATGAAAACACCGATTTAAATCAATGTTATTTTGTGTCAAAATTATCAAAGAAAAATATTTTTCTCAAACTCGTAAACAAAAACTTTTCAAAGTTGTGGAAATTGTACAAAACGTAACTTTTAACTAAGTAATATTTATGGAATTGTACGTTTGAATTAAATTATCAATGTCCGTTGCGTCCTGCGCGTACTCACCGGTTTAAAATTCCTCAATTTAATGGAAAAACTATTCTCAAACTAATTAGCATCAAAATAGCACACCGCGTCCTTACACGTGTGAAGTGCATACGCTGGCGGAGTGCAACTCGGCGAATTCCGGAGCGAAGAAAGAAAGTGCAGCCGACCACACTGTGCCGAAACGGAGCGGAATTTTTCAAATTTTCAAGAGTCGAATGCGAACTGTCACAAGGGACGATCGGTGAATACTTTATGATCGCCGTACGCGACTGCGAAGTGAAAAGCGGACCGGAGATCGCGGCACACGTCCCCTCGCGGCGGGCGCACTCGGCATACTGGCAGCGGGAAACGGGGCGAACGAAAATGAATGCACAACATGTACCCACTACCTACTACCTACCTTAGAGGAATAACCTAATAGAGTCGCCCATACGGAGACAAACCCTTCTATGATTATTGACCACGAACTTAGCTACATATTACAGCGATACAACGGGCCGTGGCCACTCGCGTTCAGAATTGCGAGCGCTAACCGAAACCGTCTATGGTCCTTAAAATATAGCTTGATTAGAATGACAGCTGTCAAACTAATGTCACTAGTGGTGGGAAATTACTGATCACTGATCAAATCGATTTTATCAGTTATTTCATGCCATCGTGAAACTCTGTTTCCGAAAATTGATATAAAAAACACAAAAACAAGCTTATTATGGTGTGTTTAACACAATTATTCACCAAAAATGAGACATTTATACTTTTTTCATGAACAACATTAAATTAATTATATTTTTATTCGATCAATTTGTCCCATCTCTAACATTTTTTGCAAAATGGTGTAACCTTGTAAGAACGTCGTTAATAATTAGGTTTGTTTTTATTTGTTTTCTTTTAGTTTTAAAGCTGATTTTATATATTTTAATGTTTATTTATGTTTCAAGCATTGTATTAAAAAAATAAATTAACACGCCAGATACAAATGATTTTTCGTGTGTCAATATAAATAACTCCTTTGACGTTACTACAAAGTTATGTCGTCCCTTTTTCTGACAAATGTCATTCTAATCATGTTATATTTTCAGGAGACGTTTGTTGTTAACCCTGAAATGTCCATTTTTTTATGTAAAAATATTTTTTATGTATATTTTTTTATGCACATACTGGGAAAAAAAAGAAAAAAAAAAGTTTTTTTATTATTTTTATTTTATTAACCCTTACGGATTATTACATTCATTTTACAAAAATAATATATATTTTTTTATTCATACTCCGTTTTTAATAATAATATTTTTTTCATCTTTTGAAAAGTTTGTCTGAGTCTTTTGTTTAGTTTTGTCTGGTAGTTTATTGTATAATTTCTGACCCTGGTTTATTAGTCTCGACTGTCCTTGTCTCGTTTCAGAAGGTTGTATATGATATTTTTCTGATATTCTCGTATTGTGTCCACGTTTACTACAATTTTTTCAAGTTTTAGTTCTTCGTCTATAATTAAATCAGTGGCATATAATGGATAAATTTTAATGATTCTAGTTTAAAGAGTTCAGTTAGATTTAATTGTTTCGTTTGTTAAAAGAGTTCTTTAGTTTAGGTCAAATACAAAATTTAATATTTTATTTTTCTGTCTTTGTAGTCTGTTTGTCATTTTAATTTCTAGTTCTTCATAGTAGTTGAAGATAACATATTTTAGTTTTTCATAGGCTTTCATTTCAGTTTTAATCATTGAGGTATATAACTAGAGTAAACATAAGCGTTCAAAATATGTTCCTTCAACCTGCGGCCAATTGGCACATGTTTGATTTGAACGGACTTTAGTCTGTTGCGAGCGTTCCTCAGGTACTTTTCTCCTCGCAATTACTAAAATGCCTATATGTCCGCTAAGATAGTGCACAAATAAATGAAAATCGATTTGGAAAAGGTAAAAAAGCGATGGTAGATCTATAACCTTTCACCGGTATGCAATATTTTTATCTTAATCAATACTTGTTTAAAATATTTATTTCAATGTAAAAAAATGTTTTATTAATATGTTACCAGTTGTAAGCTATCTCCTGTCTCTGTCCTGCTCAGTTAGTCGGGCGTATAGTGAAACGATAAACGAAGGTGCCGCGTATGAGGAAGGGAGCGACATGCTGAATAGAACTTACAGTAGAGCGATGTCAACAGACCGTGTTGTACTACGTGTACGACGTGATATGACGTGGCGATACTTGCTCCCTCCGCTGGTCATTCCCTTTCCTTTAAGGACGACTTTTTAGCTCGGATTTGTATGGAGTGTTATCTCTAAATATTATATCTCAATGGTTTTAATTATTTTTTTAGGTACTTGGACAATTTGCTACATCGGGCATTAAAAGAATAAAATACAAGACTATAAGGAAAACAAGAAATAACGATTCTTACGAACATCTTTTTATATTTTAATGAAAGTTGCGGAAACAATTTTTTTAATTTTTTTTTTTATTTATTTAAATCTTAAAGTAGGGCACACATATCATACATATTGTTATGTGTGTTCTAATAATAACATTGCAAATATATTTAATTTATAAATTTTTTATCACATTTGTCTTAACCATTATTTTTAATTTTTATTAGAACTTCAAATTTAAAAAAAAAAAACGAATATATCACCTTTTAACTTAAGATAAATTACACTTTTGACAGTATACGTGTAACTGACATTTTGTTTAAAAAAATTACCCTGTTGGCGATTTTGAAAATAAATTATAATGACTAGTATGTATACTTAACAAATTACAACAGGGATGGAGAATACCTTAAATAAGGGAATATGGAAGTCAAGGCATTTACAGGGCTTATGACCTGTCATTGGCTGGTTTAAGTGGCCACTTTACACACTGTGTAACATTCACCATTTTGCTTATGTTTAAACATCCATATTTCTTCAATTCTTCCATCTGTTGATTTTAGAGAAGTTAAAGAGCTGAAACCTCTCATCTGACTGAATTATTTCACATACTAGGCAACGCCTGAAAACAGTTTTTCAATTTTTTAATTTTGACAATGACAGGTCATAAGCCCTGTAAATGCCTTGACTTCCATATTCCCTTATTTAAGGTATTCTCCATCCCTGTTGTAATTTGTTAATCTTAATGACCCCCGAGGGGGTGAAATCCAGTCTTTTGTCTATGAACATTTGGACAAACTCAAATATTGTAGTATGTATACAATATAATAAACTAGTCGCCGAGTGATAAACATGGTTGAAATCATTTTTATACACCGATTACCGGTATGCAGCAGATCGTCTACATTGGGCATTGTAGGGTTAATAAAAACCAAACCACAAATGAACGTAGTTATGCAAATATCAGCCAGTGAAAGTGTAATAATCTAATCTACACAAAAGTTGGAACGATTTTTACTTTGACAAATGATAAATAATGCATGTGTTCATTTTTTTTATAATGCAAAAACGTTTAATTATGTATACGACAAGATTTGATGTTTTTTAAAGTCCGGGTGACGCTGACCGCACAACTGAAGGTGTGAATTTTGCAGAAAACACCCAGCCCCAGTAAAAATCTGATGTGCGTTATGCCATAATGTATTGATCTTATTATTTTATGTTTATATTAGGGTACTTAATTGTAAAGAATCACTCAATTAAACACGTACGACTTTTGCTCAGAAGAATTTCTCTTTTCATAAAAAAAACATTACTGTAAAAAGACATAATATCATTTGATACAATCCAAAAAAGTATGAAACCTAATATTACAAACATAAAACACAGTATTATACACTATTTATAGAAATTATATTAGTAACTGGTTATCAAGTCTTCTTTGTTTATTCTCACTTGTAAAAATATTTTTTAAAAGTAAGAATATTGTTAAGTGAAACATTTGAGTTTGTAAGTAAAAATTCTTGATGGAAGTTCATTATAATTTATTATGGAAATAAAAGACGAGAGATACTTTAATTCATAAATCAATTGACAAAAATCACACTTACGAAGGATGGGACACTAAAAATAAAAATAATATACTAAAACTCATTAAAATAGCGTTACATCGACTCATTAATTAACCCAAAAAAAAAATTGATAATGATCCTTAAGATAAAAATAATTTAATTTAATTTACTTTCATACAATTTTGAATTCTCTATCATTACATCTGTTTTGTATAAATACACTGAACTCTTTAATAAAGATACCAGTCTCGAAGATGTCGCGAACGCGATGAAACCGGTCACTGGATATTCCAAATTTGTGAATTAAAGTATCACTCGTCTTTTATTTCTATAATAAATTATTTACTTATTTCATCTTATTTTTCTTGCCACCATTTTTTAGGAAGTCGATGTCAATTAAAAAACTAGTATATTTATATATTTTATGCATACATACATGTGTTGTAATGTTTTTTATTAATATTTGTTATCAATGACGTCATAACAGTTCATTATAACTAGAGATGCCACGAACTTTCAGGTACTAATCGGTATTCGACCGAATACCGAATCATGAAAAAAAAAACCTACAAATGACTAAAAATGTATCTATTTTAGTCACAAATTATAAGTTTAATATCTACTCTATCAGTGGTAAGTTGTGATGAATGAAAAAAAAATTTCAGCATTTATTGGTAGCAAACAATTGCGCATTTCTTCATAAAAAAACACCTCGCGAGATCTTGTTGTTACACAGCCAGTTTAATATCTTCACACCAAATTTCAGAATATTCCCAAATGGGCGATTTTTTATTAAATGGATGTGCTAATTATAACTAATTTTATCTTTATATATATAATTCCTCTGTACGTGTGAAGTCACCGTACTTCTCCTAAACGGCTTAACCGATTTACGTGCGGTTTTCAGAGAAATATAGATCTTTGCGCTGTGCGTGTTCGTAGATATTAAAATCTTTAATCGAATATGCAAAAAAGAAATTAGGAGCATAAACGTTTTATTCATCGATCTACCAGGGTTGCATTCGAGGAGAATGCATTTGCAAAAAAATGGAAAGATGTTTTTTTTGTCTATAAAAAAAGTTTGTTTTTGAATGTTTACACAAATCATTTGTGTTTTTGTGGATCTCAATCAGATTCTTTCCTTAAATTCCTTAAAATTTCTACCTATTTATTTATTTTTATTGGATTTTTGGTAACACTAAAATAATATTGATTTCAATACATTTTTAAAAATCGTATTCCTACTTAACCTTACACCCCTTTGTTGGTGAGAAGACCGGAGTTTGCAAAAAGAATGCTATATTTGAAAAAATATTTATTTTATGTTTTGGAATTCAACCATAAAGAAGTACCTACTTATATTTAATATTTGAATATTAACTGTTTTTAGTTTTGGAATTTAATCACAAGCAAGTACCTAGATACCTACTTATCAAGTATTTTCAAGGCAAGTCAACGTTCGGGCAGGACAACGTCTGTCGGGTCAGCTAGTTTCATTTAATAAATTTACGGATAATGTCCCATTTATATAACGAAAAACAATAATAATACAGTAACAAATAATAGAAACAATACAACAAAGAAAAGCAAAGACAAGTTAATACATTAGACAGGGATTATGAAATCCAGGTTAATTCTACAAATATACAGTCAATTTATTGAGAATATTTTTTCAGTCTATTTGTAAAAAAAACTCAATTTACAATCAAAATAATTAAGATCTTGATTTTCATTTACAAATCTAATCATTCTGGGTAGAGGCGAATGGAAACCATAATTAGTCTTACGATGACCGAGGAACAGAATTTCATTATTTCTGAGTCTGCGTGAAGGAACATTAAGAGATATTTGGTGGAGAATAGTCGGGACATCAAATAAACTATCAAGTATTTTAAACATGCAAATTAAATCTGCATTATATCGACGTTGTGAGAGACTGGATATATTCAGGAAAAGTTCCATGTCGGTATGGTTATAGTGATCTCTTGTTTTTTTATTTTTTTATAGAGTCTTTATTCTATAAAATATACATATTATTACAATATCAATAAATTATAAAGAAAACAAAGTATTAAGATATATTTTGTCCCGATAAACTATTCAATAATAGTTTGTCATCGGGTGCTCAGACATTAGTTTTAATTAATAATCAAATAAGAAGAGTACAGACATAATACTGTATACGTATAAAATAATAATAAAATAACAAACAAAAATAGTTTAAAGATTTTTTTTTTTTTTAAGTAAGAAAATAGAGTAAAATAATACAATTAAAATTAAAGAATAGTAATTTACTTAAATATATTTTAAATATAAGAAAAAAAAATGGACACATATATAAATAGTGTGTGTTCATAAATGTAATCAAAACAAGATAAAAAATAAATTAAACAAAGTAAACAATCGAGAATTTCAATTCATATCTGCAGAAAAAAAAATTAATAAAAGAATTAAAAGTACATATTAAAATTAAGATCTAAAAAATATAAATGAAATAAGAAAGTAATAAAAGAAAAGAAAAGGTTAACCCAAGAAAATAAAAAAAAAGTATTCAATGAGGGATAATTTTTTTTTTTTTTAAATAAATAAAAAAATAATAATAATAATAAATAAAAAATAAAAAAACAAATAAAAACCTATTACATAAATAATAAATCAATATAGGAACGTTTTATCTACTAACCACTTACGTAATAGAAACTTAATTTTATTTTTACTATGACATGTTTTCATGTCAAGTGGCAACAAATTAAATACTTTTGGAACAATATAATCCAACGTACGTTGTCCATATTTATTTTTAAATTTTGGTACTACTAGGCCATCAACAGATGTAAATCTTGCTAGATAGCTGTGTTCTAATTTATTTTTATATATCGAGCTGTGACTTGTGATTCCTAGTTTGTACGCAATTTTTCTTATAAATTTATGCTGAACTGATTCGATGCGATTTATGAGTAACATATGAAGGATACCATATTACGGAGGCGTATTCAAGAATGGGACGAACCAAGAAGCAGTAAAGTGTTTTTAGAGTTAATGTGTTTTCAAAATTGGATGTAGCTCTATTCGCAAATCCAAAGACTTTAAGGCAATTTAAGAATATAAGGACTATTAGTAATACAATGCGAAAATAAAATAAATACGCCCGCTCCCTCACCCCCGCACGTACCGCAATGAGACAGGTCGTAATGTGTCTCGCGCGAAATGCACACATCACTTGCCGAACGTTCGGCGCTTCGGCCGAGAGGGTCGCCGAATATTCGGTATTTGCCTAAATCACTACTTGTGGCTTCCTAATTATACTGCGACAAAATGGATAAATAATTACTCATTTATTGTCTGTAGATAAACAGAAGAATTATCAAAGAGTTTGATAATGCCTTAACAAGACGAAACGCGTCACATACGAGTATATTTTAAAAAAATAAAAAAATAGTAAGTTAAAAAGTGTTTAATGTCGAATAACTTACCAAATTTTAAATAATTACTCTACTGTAATATTACTATGTCAGCCTCGTTAGAACGAGTCTACCATGCAAGAGGTCTAGGGTTCGTTTCCCGAGGGTTGACATGATATATTTATTAAAAATGTGTTTTTACGCTGGAATATTTCATAGTAGCCTGACTGGTACTTGAGGCGTCAGACCGATCATCTAACCTTCATGTAAAAAATAAATATAAAAAATAAAACGATGATCAAGATACACTGCGATTGGTGTACCAGTGCAGTGCCCTATTCACCATTCAGTGCGGAAAGGGAATGATGATGATGAATATTACGTTTTACGACATTGGCCCTTGTAGATCCAATTTGGAAGAGGCAGTGGAGAGAAACGGGCTGATAAGAAAAGAAGAAGAAGAAAAAGAAGAAAATCATCACAAATTCGCAGAAAAGATAAATATCGCTCAAAAGAGGAGAACGGTGTATGTCACCTAGAGTTTCATTTAAATCAGCTAATGACCAGTTGCAAGCTCTGTAAATACGTAGACTTCTAAATGCTTCGTTTCTGTTGAGATATCCAACAGTTTTCATTTAATGTTATCTCCAGCGACCTATGTTTTTTTTGTCGTTCTAGCCCTGGTTACCAGGCGAACAGAAATGTATTTAGATATGAATTTTATACTTGCGAATTTATCGCGAATTCTTCGGACAGCACCGAAAAAATCATGTAGCCTAAATTTTGTGGGAAAAAAAAGGTCTCGTGTAGCCACGAATTGTGCCGTACAGCCGGCACGCGTCGGAGGTGGTTTCGTGGGGGTTAGGGAGGGCGAGGGAGGAACGCGGGAGTGGAAGGGGCCGTCACAAAGGGGGTGGTACCCGCGCCAACTCACTTGTCCAAGCGAGGGTGTGTTGGTGTCTATTGGACTGTATGTCCCTCAGAGGCGTACTGAACAAATCCGACTAGCCGAAGAAGAATATAACCACGTAGAAATGTTTTAATTCGAAGGGGACCGGCTAAAACCCTAAAAAGGAATCCGAGCCGAGATAAGTTAAAACTGTTTTTTTTTCTAACCGTAAAATTCATGATGATATATATAAATAGCGCCATTTTTGTGAAAATCACCTCAAGGGCGCTGTACAATTAATAAATATCCCAGCACTTGCAGCTACAGGGCGCATGGACAGTTGGGAGTCTATTTCCTCGTTTTCAATTAAGATCAATTAAAAGTTATAACAGATAGGAGGATGCAGCTTCAGAGCGCATAGACAGTTAGAAATTTAGCCCCCATTTACGCATTTTAAAAAATGACTTATAAATTGAGTGTATTAATGATATTAAAAAAAATAAAAAAATAATATGAATAGTAAAAAGGAGTATGATTGCAACACGTCTTGCAGCTACTAAGCGCATAAACGATTGGAATTCTAGACCCCATTTACAAAATGTAGGTATTTAAAAAAATATATGAAAGCTAGATAACCAATCATCGTGCAGCTACAAAGCGCATGGACGAGTGGAATTCTAGCAAAGTTAAAATGATATCAAAAAATTTACAAAAAATAGAGCATAGTAGTTTGTCAAGTGTTCATGCCAAGAAGTAAGCAATAAAAAACTAAATAAATAAAACAGTGTTTTAACTCCATGGTTATCAAAGGGAGATAGATGTCCGAAGAGAAGCTTTTGTAGACAGTAGGTAGATACCGTCGCCATGTGGCCCACTAGCTGCTTGCTAATTTCTGGAAACGCACGTGTGTAGTTACTGGGGAATTATGCCTATTGTTCAAACGACTTGGGTGTCCATTTTGGTCCGTATTATTTCGTTGTATGAGACGCAACATTCCAGTTCAATTCATTACAAGGGCTGTATTTTAAGGTTTTACAGAAACAATAGAGGGCGAGTTCTTTATGCATATGTAAACTGACTGTTTATATATGTAAAGTTTTTAAATAAATAAATATCTTGAATTAAAAAAATATATTTCCGAAAAACCTTAAATGACCGGTACTGGGCGACCTCCCCGCAAGAAATATTTTTTTTTACAAATCTTTTGATTGCTTTTTAAAATATTTGTCTTTAAGTTTTGTCTACACTTTTGCATGCGTTCGAACCAATTCTTGAAATAGTTAGTTTATATTTCTTTGTTATTATTTAATTATGTACGTGCTTCCACTTTCCTTTATGTTGTATCCCAATTTAACACAGGGCCCTTGGCCTCATAAAGTTTGGAATACGTTATTATTGTATTTTTTTGTAATATGTATGTATTTGAGTGAATAAAAGAAAGAAAGAAATAAATATATATTGTATGTATTTATTGTTATGCACACAGTACAAAGCATAGAAATTATTTTTAAAAAAATATAAACCAAACACAGTATCAATAGGGGTTAATGTTACACATTGTATAACATTCACCATTCTGCCCATATTTGAACATCTATATTCCTTCAATTCTTTCATTTGTTGATGTTTTAGGCACCCTGTAGATGCCTAGACTTCTATATTGACTTCTCTTGAATGTTCTTCATCTCTGTTGTAATATGTTAATATAAACAGCTCCCCAGGGAGTTGAATCCAGTCCTTGTCTACAAAAAATTGGACAAACTCAAAATATTGTTGAACCAAAAATTATGTTTCGTATTATCAGCGCTATGAAGTTTTGTGATTTTGAAATTACTCCTACAAGTTCTAGTCAGTGAGTTCTGCTGATTAATGAGTTAACTTCCCGGAAACGGGAAATCCATCACAACACTCTATCATCGGAAGAACTTGTAACGTAGTTCAAAATAGTTAATTTTAATTATTTTTTTCATAATTTTTCGAGAGACTTCGCCTCACACTTCACAATGCATGAATGAAAAATTTTTTTTAATCTCATTTCCCGTAGCACCGAACTTCCTCATATTGCAGCTTACCTGTCTAAAAATTCACGTTCGCCACTGGCTGTACGCGGTGCGTGGCGCACACACCCTCGCCCGTAGATCACCCCCCTAGAGTTACCATAGCGGTGTGGGGGAGGACCGGGGGAGCAGGAGAGGAGACGGTAAATATACGAATTAGAACTGTAATTAAAAAAAGGATCATCGCGGCTTCTGCGTATAACTTGAATTAAAAAACTGCGTAACGATACTGAATTAAAAATGAATTCGCTCTCGAAATGACGATTTTTGAAATTTGCCTCAAGTAGTGGTAATTTATTGGGTGTTAACATAAGCTGAGTCTGTTTTTTTACAATTTTTTTTTATTTTTATTTTTTCATTTGTTTGTTTTTCCATACACATATCATTTACATAAAAATATAATTACAAAAATATATCTTAAAATTAAGCTATAACATAAAATGGAAAAAATGCCCACAAAGACTTCAGCGTCTGAGCGTAGTCCATCCCTTTTTTAATTATTAAAATTTTTATAACATATAAATATGGTATGACATGAAAAGAAAAGAAGAGAAAATAAAAATAAAAGAAAAACCAAATCAACATATGCTGATATTACGAAGACATGATTTATTTGCAGTATGCATTTTTAAAATTATTTTTTTAAAATAATGTGTCCATCTGTTCCTTCCATGCTGATCCAAGACCTCAAACCTACTTTAAACTGTACCAGAGATGTAATGTTTTGTAGTTCCTTAGTTAGAAGATTGAAGGATCTTGGACCAAAATGCAAGGAGTGTCTCTGTGCGAACTTAGTTCTGCATCAGGATTCCAGGGAACTGACAGTGCACTATCGGATCTATTACTTAAACGATTTAAATTATAACTAAACAATTTCCTATTCAAGTGAACATATTTCAGGCACTAAATAATTTTAATTTTCTAAAACTACGTATAATTTATTACTAGAAAATAATCTATGTTTTTTGTAAATTATTTTAATTATATTTTGAATGAAGAGAACGAGAGGACAAAAAATTAGCCAACAATTCATAGCATTTTTTTCGTACACTAAAGAGGTGCCGATGCGTTGCCCCTTTTTCAGCTATCAAAGACAACAGCTGGAGGCGCGATTCTGAAGCCTGGGTGAAGATCTACGCGACATCCCATCTGTGATAGGTAATAAAGAACTCGCACGAGAGGTAGTATTATACATTGTCAATTTAGTGCAGGCAATTGGTAAAATAAACCAAAGTAGGGAACAAAATGCCGAACACTCCTCTAGTGGAACGGCAGGCCTGTTGACTGCTGCCAACAGGCCGGCTTCTCCTGAAGAGTTTTAAGTGGTTTCCTCTCCATTTGAGCAAATGCTGAGAAATTCCTGATTGGCCCACATTAGAATATCTTTCCTGATTCCAACAGTTTAGCTAAAATAAAGTAATATAATAGCAGTAAAATCCTTTTTTTAAATATAAACCTTGTATTTTTTTAATTTTTTTTATTTCATTGGAAAGCCAATAGACATTTATAAATTTATAAGTTACAAATATATTATAAATACATGTCATAAAGTCCAATAAGAGGCTTGCACATAATATTGCTATTGTAAATGTTGTCACATAACCATTATACATAACATAAAATAACTAATCATACAAAACTTTAATATTACAAAAAATGTAAATGTAATACATATTATTAAAAATATATTTACTTTTGAATATTCGTCACACAGTTGCACGTAATAATATATAATACAACTAAAGTTGACCATGCAGTGAATTGAATCCAGTCCTTGTCTACAAAAATTTAGACAAACTCAAAATGTTGTTGTAAATAATATTTGTAACGTAAAAGCAAACAAAATATCTTGTAAATTTTCATGCAAATGACATATAGCTCATATTTTAATGAAAAAAAAACCGGCATAAACTTATGTTAACACATATTTTATATTATTACCTTGATGCTTCTCTAAAGAGTAATTGATTTTTTCTCATCAAACCCTTTCCGCTTCTCATGGTGCACTCATTGGTACACCAATCGCAGCGTAGCTTGATATTTTTTTATGTTACGTGAAGGTAAGACGATCAGTATTACGCTTTAGGTACTAGTCCAGGGACTATGAAATATTCCAGTGTGAAAACACCCCTTTAAATAAATATTTCATATCAACCCTGTCGAGAATCGAGGTGACTCATGGTGTTGTTTATACCCACTGGACGGTATTAAAAAGTGTACTATAAAATACTTATACTTATGGAACTAAACCCGCCATAGCGAATTCGAACATAGAGGAGGTCATTTGCTAATTATTGGATCTTACTTTTTTAACCCTAGTTTGAGGGAAATTCCGACATATTTTAATCACAAATGTTTATGACTACTAACAAATAATAAAAAATACTAAAATAATGAAAAAAAAATGTTCTGAAAGGTAAAATTTTGGAAAAATCTCAAAGTATAAAAATTGACATTTCTCCCAAACTATAAAACTTTAGCTAAGGAAAGTAAGGTCCATTAATTAGCAAATGACCTCCTCCATCCACAATTCCTCTTTTTTGTCTAAATCATATAGTGTCCATGCCAGTCGATTGTGGAATCACCTCCCATCCACCGTCAAAGATATTACTACAGTATCTCTGTTTAAATCACGTCTGAAGAAACATCTCCTTTCTCTTCCTTAATCTCTCCTTCTTTCCTCTCTTTTCCATTTTCCGATTAAATAATATTGATTAAAGGTAATTTATATACACTAATAATACATTTATTTCTATTTTTATATATCTTTAGCTTTTTTTTAATATTTATTTTATATTGAATATGTTTCAAATTGAATCATAAAAATAAAACTTTTATTTTATCGTTTGGTTGGAAGAAATTGCCATTTGGCAATTAGCCCGCCAATGTACAATTAACATTTTGTAGAAAAAGTTAAATAAATAAAAAAAATAAAAAATCCAGTCGACATAAATACAGTTATTCGTGGAAGGCGGGGGGCGTAGGTCCCTTTGACCCATCGCATCCCTAAAGCCCCAACATCCTGTTTACTCCGATCGTATTTACCCCTTCCACCGGCCACCCCTTCCCTAAACCCCTCCCCCTTGAGGGTGCGTGAGCCATTTCCAAAATAACACATCAAAAACCTACAAACAGCACGAAGCCTCCGCTCCGGGTGTGAGGGGTTTGCGATTGTACATGTAATACATTCGTGCGTATACGTGCCTCACGAAACTAGTATCAGGGCAAAGTTGACGCTGAAATTTAACCGAGAAATTAAGAAGTTCGATGCCAACAGCGAACATAATTAAACAAAGGTTTTTGGATATAATAACATCATCATCATCCGCACCCGGTCTTGCGTAGCATCGGAAAAGTACCCGCGGTGCATCTCAATCATGTGCCAGTCTAGGGACAATTAAACATAGCCATCTTTAGAACCAATACTTCACGTCCACTCTATTAGGAATCGAACCTAGAACCTCAAGCATGGTCAAACTATTGCATTACGAGGCGGACTAATCACTCTTCGATTTCTCCTTTTCGGTTTTTACATGAGAGCAGCCAACGGATTTAACACACTTGTCAAACTTAAACTTATTTAATCACAATGTTTTTTTTTTAAACCCCAACATAAGCATGACCTGTGCGTGGGTATACTTAACCTAGAATATATTATGAAATCCACGGTGCGAAAGAGATAAAATAAAAATATAAAGTTATGTTAAAGTTTTTTTTTTAAATACTTAAATAGATTTTAGTGGAAAATAAGTTTCTTAATACAGGTAAACGTCGTTTTAGGTCGCGGCCGGTTCAATTTACGCCGATTTACAACTACGCCGGTTGGAGCCGGCGTGGGATTACCCGGTTCGGCCGACACCAAACGACAGTAGGCGCCGCGATTCTAATAGCAGACACACTTTTACACGTTGTTTTATTCTATTACCGTGTACGCGAGCAGCCTATTGTGTGTGTGAAATTGTTTCCGAGTTAGTTTTCGTTATGTTTTTAAGAAAAATAAAAAGGAATGATTATATTTTTAATTTTATTATTATTAAAATTGAAAGAATATTAAAATATTTGTAGTAATCAAAGCAAACGAAATTAAATGCTTTTTTCAAAAAAGTTTTATAATTCAATTTAGTACCGACGAATTGGTGAGTTAGTGTTTATTATAAAAAAAACATTATTTATTTCAAGAGATTATTATTTTTTTGTAAACGAATTTAAACTGTATTTATAAAATAAATTTATAATTTATTTTGAATATATATAGGATATGTATTAAATAAACATGTTAGATTGTTCTTAGAATTTTGACACGGAACCTAGCCTCATATCTTCCATTATATTTGTGTTCATTTTACGCCGATTGTTTTTACGCCGGTGTCTCTCGGAACAGAACCCTGGCGTAAAACGACGTTTACCTGTACTTAAATACAAAAAAATGCATAGTTACATTAAGAAAAATTCATTAGAAAGCAAATAAAAAGTTTATCTAAAAAATAAATTTAAAATCTCCTAATTTATTATAATAAAATTAGAGAGGTAGAAACGTTAAATATAACATTACATTATATATTCACATATATAAATTATTATTTTTTTATTTTTTTTAAACCGGCTGTTTTTTTAGTATGTGTAATGTATTTTTCTTTTACGTTGTTCGGACCGATTTTCAACCAAATCCATATTTATTATTGTTATCAAAAACATTTTCACTTTGTGGTATGACATTTTACACTTATTTATTTATAAATTTGTATAAACCACTTAATTTTTTTTTTTTTTTTAATTACACTTCGACCGGTTTCGAGGTTACTACCTAGGTAGAATTTTGTACATTAATTCATTTTCTAATAATATAGCACAAATTTTACCTAACAATATTAGGCCAGCTTTTTATACTAATGATAACATAGGTAAAATATTAACAAGTTGTAAAGATAAGGATGATAAATTAAATCATTCGGGAATTTATAAATTAAATTTTTAAATTGCCCAAATTTCTATATTGGAAAAACTTCACGTAAATTTAAAGTTAGAATCAAAGAACATATAAGATGTCTGAGTAATAATAATTTTTCAGAATTCGCAAATCATCTTATATCCGAAAACCATGAATTTAATCAAGAAACGTGTGCAGAAATTTTGCATGTCAATAAAAATGGTTTTTGTTTAGATAATTTAGAACGATTAGAAATTAGGGATTAGAAATTAGGGAGCTCTTATCGGGAGACAGTTAGTATTATTCCTAAGGCATACAATATACATTGCAACAATACCAACAAATCAATGATTTATGATTTTTGCTATTTCGAATATACCGCGTTATCTTTATTTTTATTATTTTTCTACCTAAGTATGTTAAGTACTAAAATCCCGAAGCTATTATATAGAACATTTATAAAACAACTGTGTAATATGTATAGATATATTGTTATAATATTATTTTATAATTTTGTAATAGAACACTGTATGTTAATTTCATTTATGTTTATGTTTATAAAAGGCATTTGTGCCGTGTATACACTAATAAATAAATGAACGTTGCATTTCGTTGTAATAATATATTTTTTTCTGGATAAACGATAAACAAAAAAAAAACTCTTAAAAATTGAAGTTCAAGAAATAGTTCAGAGTAAATTAAATACTATATATGTTATTTAAGTCTACGAGCTATAAAATTCTTGAAAATACGTCTACAATCCAAAGCATCCCCGCTTTAGCAAAACTAGAACAGTCAGTCGCCAAAACAAAAAAATATGTCTAAAGAACGCTGAGACCCCCTTCCTTTCTACACCTAGGGGGCCGAGAGGGGCATATCGAGGGCCGCCCTCTCCCCCCTGTGGGGCCAGCGGTGCCCACGGGGGGTTGGGGGCCACGGCGGTCATTACATGCGACTGAAACATTCTCGTAATTAAGGAAAATGTACTTGCAAAGAAATTGGGCATTATTTTGAAACTTGTTTCTAAAAAAATACTTTAAAACCGCGCAAAAGTTGTAAGGTTCCAGCTGATGTTGAAACATTTGCAAAAATGAGTTTTCTTTATGAAACACCAAAATATGGGCACGCATATCATGCAAAACTAAACAAACCATGACGCAGTTGCCCCGTGGGGGTAGCCAGAGTGGACAGAATACCATTTCACCCTGCCTTTACATACAGTTGAATATTTTATGTATCGCCATTTTTGTGAGAATCACCTGAAGGGCGCTGTACAGTAAATAAGTATCCCTGCACGTCTTGCAGCTACAGAGCGCATGGACGGTAAGTCATCTAGCCCCTATTTACGTTTTAATTTGACAATGAAGTAAAGTGTTTGAATGATATTAAAATAAAAACATTTAAAAAACTCTTTTTTAAAAATGGGACGTAGATTATAACAAGTCTTGCAGCTACTGAGCGCATGGACTCCTAAAATTCTAGCCCTTTTTTACAAAATAGTATATGGTTGATAACATTTACATATTGAAGCAAGATTACCAATCGACCTGCAGCTACAGAGCGCATGGACGAGTGGAATTCTAGCAACTTAAAACTATATCAATAAATTAACAAAAAAGAAATATTAAGAAGAGTAGGTAATTTTTCAAGTGTTCATGCAAAAAAGTTTACAATAAATAAACAAAGCACTGTTCCAACATTATGGTTAGCCAAATAAAGAACGATATCCGAAGGGTAGCTATTGTAGACTGTGGGCATCATAGCCGGATATGTGGCCAACAGGCTGCTGAATACATACTTCACTTTCTTTCCATTCATACATCTCCTCATGCACGACGATTATTCCGACTATTGACATACGTGTCTACAAGTATTTGTTGGACTTGTTCATTCCATGTTCTCGGTCTTCATCGTTTTCTACATCTATCAACATTCGCATCGTAAATTCTACAATATGTTCTATATTTTTGTTATTATTAGAGCACAGAATATGTGTGCCTTACTTCAAGATTCAAAATAAAATAATAAAATATATTAACATTATTATGATACAATCATACTATTTTGTACTAACAGAATGATAACAACTGAAAAGTTTTGTTGATGATATAAAATGATAAAAAAACGTTTTTTAATTATTATTATATAATTTTTTATTTTCACAATAAATGTTTACGACAGGCTGTAGCGAAAAATTTAATTTCATTAAGTTTTGTAAAAGGTTGGGAATATTTGAAAAAAGGAACGGAGCACGGATATGGACCTACCTTTGATACGATGAAGATGTTCACCAATTTTGGGCGCTAGTTGATGAAATTTACTATGAAATATAATGTCGTTTTATGATAATTTTTATAACGACGCGTGACGCATCCAAGATTTGTTTATGCATTTGGTGTAATACAAAAAACACTATTACATAAACACCAAAAAAACTAACAAAGGCATTCTCTGTCGAGAAGTCTGACAGTTTTTCTTAAAATTTTTTGTTCAAACGACCTCCGTTTTTTCGGTTGTTCCAATCCTGGGTACCGGGATATCAGAACAAGAGGAGGTATCCGCCGCCCCCTTAACAGGTGCGGCCCTCGTTTCATTAAGGGCAGCCTCGCCCGCCTACTAATCTTACATCCGTCAAGTAAAACTGTGTCCACGAGGCGAAAACAATTCTTCGGCGTAAAAATCAACCTAATCCTTTTCGTCTTATGCACTCCTGCTCAATTGGCATAAATATCAGAGGCATAAAAATCAGAGAAACTGGAGGTGGCTTTAACCCACCTGGGTGCATAAAGCATGGCATTGCTTAAGCAGTTGTGAAGTATCTTGGTAATCTGTTTTATTATGAAGTATTAAAAATACAAGATGGCCAGTCCAGAATTCAGACTTAGTGCTTAGTTTTGTAATATAGTGAATTTGTTTAAATTTGTCGTGGTTTGATAGGATAACGTGTTGCGCTGGTTGGTGTGTGGTTCAGTGATTAGGCAGTTGATGATTTTGAATGAACCCTTATCAAAAAATCCTGGTTCATTCCGTAATATATTTTATTTTGTTCTCTGCAATCCTTTTCGTTACCACTTTAGTGTTGTGATGAAATGAAAGTGTATATAGTTTCATAATTGATATTTAGTTCAATAATAATTAGATTTCAGGTACTACTAGGACAGTCCAACGACGAAGGAGCATATGAAGCAGTGGCGAGCGGTGAGTTTTGAAATTGGTAAGCTACAAAAATTCTGATATAATGTCCATAGCGGTAGGATGGCATATAAAAAACAAGTCTATTTTATATTTGATAAATAATTATTATATATTTGATAAATGATAAATAATAAAAGAAAATAGTTTCAGTAAAAATATTTTCTTGATTTATTGATTGATTTGGTGTTTATTTTGTAGAACCCCATATTTAAACTTAAAATATTAGAAATCAAACACTGATTTCTAATATTATAAGTTTAAAAATATTTTCTAATGTAGCACAAACATTTGATTTAATAAATACAATTTAAAAAAACATAATTGCAAAAAACAAATGGGATCCCCTCAGGATTCGAACCCCCACCTTCGTCGTAAGAAAGCAACGACCTATCCGAGCAGCTTTCACGTGTTTTGGGTAGGGCGCCGAAAAAGTCAATAATAAAACTGGATAATTCATTACGGTCCCGATGCATATTCGGTTAAGTATGACTATTATAACTTGTCTTGAAATAAAACACTATTTCTTAATAAATGAGATAAAAACTAAATAAATTAAAAGTATTCCTTACCGAGTACGATAGTTCACCAAACAAAACATAAATTACGTTTTAAGAATCATTGTTTCATCGACTTTTATATCACATTATTATTCACAAAACGACAAAAAAAATACATTTTATAATTCTTCATATATATTTATTCTTAACACTATACACTTGTAACGTTTTTATCATAACTCTAACGGAATTTTTAAAGTTTGAATGGATACTGAAGAATAACTTACAATATTCAACTGTCATCGTATGCACAAAAACGAATTACAATTCAAAAACAATTAGCAAATCTTTGTTTTTTAAAACCCACTAAAGGATTTATACTATATTATGGATTAAAATATCAATTCGTTTCGATTAAAATATCAAATTATTAATTAATTTTAAAGCAAATTTACTTTCAAACCACCGAAACATAAGTATGATTGATTACTTACTTATTATTGTAACTTCCGTGTTAAGACATACAAAATATATTCGTTATCTCTTTCTCACACATAACGAGTGCGTATATTGTCACCTCTCTTAGACTGTCGTAAGTCAAATTGATGTATTTTAAAGAATACTAACCCTTATGACAACGTATTGAAAGACTAAATTGCATTAATGAAAGCTGAAAGATTTTACTGTAATCGCAAGTGTAATTTTTCGAACAAGATTGTAAAATTTTAGGTTTAAAGACATATTTGAATTAGTGTTTTTAAACAATGTTTGAGTATGTCCAAATTCTTGCAGACTGGCTGGATTCTCTCCCTAGGGAGTTGTTCATATGGGCAGAATGGTGAATGTTACACAGTGTGTAAAGTGGCCACTTAAACCAACCAATGATAGGTCATAAGCCCTGTAAATGCCTAGACTTCCATATTCCCTTCTCAAAAACGTTTTCCCTCTCTGTTGAAGTAAATTTGAATAGTGTATTTAAGTCAGCCGAGTAATTTCGTGTAATCCAGTAGTAATAATTTTGGCCAATAGAGGCGCAACCAATTTTTCATGCCTATGATTTCAGAAAAATGCAAAATGCTGGCTACGAGCTCACCCAGATGCTTACGGGTCATGGTGGCTTCATGAGCTACCTGCATCGCTTCAAGCTCTCAGAGATCGACAGCTGCCCATGCGACGATGAAACTCCTCAAGATGTCCCTCACCTATTGATGCATTGCCCCTTTTTCAGCTTTCAAAGACAACAGCTGGAGGCGCGATGCAGAAGCTTGAGTGAAGATCTATGCGACATCCCATCGGTGATAGGTAATAAAGAACTCACACGAGAGGTAGTATCATACATGATCAATATAGTGCAGACTATTGGTAAAATAAACTAAAGTAGGGAAGAAAATGCCGATCACTCCTCTAGTGGAACGGAAGGCCTGTTGACTACTGCCAACAGGCCGGCTTCTCCTGAAGAGTTTTGAGTGGTTTCCCCTCCACGTGAGCAAATGCTGAGAAGTTCCTGATTAGCCCACATTAATATATCCCTCCTGATCCCAATAGTTTAAATAAATTTTAAGATATTTGATTGCAGAAAAATCCACTTTTTGAAATATAAACCTTGTTTATTATAAGCAAGGTAAATAATAAAGCAACTCCCATATTAAAAAAATATTTAAAAAAATAGAGGCGCAACTGGTCGCTGTATGCAATAAAGGAATATGATATATATTTACTTACCCAAGAAAAGTAATATATTTTTTTGGTGATGTGTTTTTTCCTAATAATACTGTAACATAAAACATTACTTTCGATGTCAAAAAAATATGGTAAGCTGCATGTAATCGATTATAAGGAGCATTCGCCCCTGATATGAAGCAGGTGAGGCTGAGCCTCACTAAGAAATCATTGCTATTCACCAGCACCTAATATGTATTTTAATTCTCATTATATCAACACATTATGAAGATAACAAATTAGTAACCAATAAAAAAATGCTCAAAGATGCCTACAAACATGGTCCGTACTGTGTTATTTACTGTGGGTACCTACTTAACATTTACGCATATTACACTTATCCTTAAAATCTAATCTTCTCTAGAAATTTGGTATCAAAGACGCCACTGGGACAGTCATGTATTATAAAATTTGTACTATTTTAAGACCAAATAAAGAAATACTTTGAAATATTATAATAAAAACCACACCTGTCAAAATAATTTTAAAAAATTGCACGTTAAATGGAGTTCCATAGTTAACGACCGTAAAAATATAGTACTAGTACTTTTTTTAATATTTTTTATTAATTAATATAGATACATAAAACAATACTTGTCTTCTTTTTAAAAAAAAAAAAACCTATCCCTAACTCTGTGAGGCCAAGAGCCCTGTGATGTCTTGGAATACAATATATTGGAAAGTGGAAGAATGCACATCTTTACACAATAACTAAAAAATATTACACAAATATATATTTCAATTAACATCAACTTTTATATATTTTAATCTTTCAACTGTAACTTTCCAAAAAAGAGACTAGTTCTTGTGCATGGAGAGTGGCTTACACTGTTTTAGCTATTTAGTAAGTTAAGTTATATAATTTAAATGAGAAAAAAATATATACGAAATAAAGAGAAAACAATAATACTGTAATACTAATTTAAATATAATGCTGTTTTTACTCTGGTTCAAAAAAATCTTTATTAGTTATTAGTTTTAATAGTTTTTAGTTAATTGCGGATGTTATTTTAATTTTTTGAAATTCCTTCATAAACAAAACTTTTTTGACCATGACTTTTAGATATTATTTTGGTATCTGAGAGACTTTGTATAATTATTATTGTAACTTTCAAACGAGACGGTTATATAAAGTCAAACAGATTTTAAAGCGTATGCCGATTCAGAGTTTTGTCAATAAAGTTTTTCCACCTAACTACTATGACGTGTTTTTTTTACATATTATTTTTTTTTATTAAAAATTTCATAAAAGGTACATGTTTTTTAAAAATTCTATACATATTTACTTTTACACATCTAGTAAATGTTATCACTGTAACTCTCCAAAAAAGAGACTAACTCTTGTGCTTGGAGAGTGACTTACACTGTTGTAGTTGTTTATTTATAAGAGTTTATATAATTTTAAATACGAGTACATGAAAAAAAAAACATAGGATATATAAAGAAAAAACATAAAATAATAATACATTCATACTAATTAAAATTTAATGTAGTTTTTACACGTGTTCAAAAAATTTCTTTAGATTTACTTTAAATTTATTTATTTTTATTTTTTTTATTTTATTTAATAGCATAATTATACATTTTTACAATTTAAAAAAAATTTCACTTGTTATATTTTTACTAAAACTATAATCCCACCAAGCCACTTTTTGTAGCTTGTTATATTATTTTTGATATATTATTTTTAATAGTTTTTAGTTCATTGGGAAAATTACTTTTCACACCTTTGAAGACAAAGCTATTTTGACCGTGACTTTGACCATGAATTTAGGAATTTTAATATTATGTTGGTATCTGAGTGACTTGTTCATCTCAAATTCTTTTATTTTTTCTTCTTTATAAATTTGTATAATATAATTTATTTTATAAAGAGTGTCTGTGTTTGCATTGTAAATCTGTTTTATTGTTCACTTAACTGCTGTTAATGGCACGTATAGTATTATTTCCATACATATTTGTGAGGGTAAGATGATCAAGCTTTCGCTATAAGCGAAAGTCCAGTGAATATGAAACAATTTTATGTCGTTTGGACAACCCTCTATACATCTAATTCAAGTAAAAAATGGTAGAAAATCACCGCCAGCCGAACGGCACGGCGGGTGGGGGTACGTAGGACGGTTTTATTATACGGGAGCGTTATTTAGGTTTAGGGAGGCCCCCTTAGGGGTAGAATAGACTCCGGGGTGTCTACAGGACTACCCCTGTACCCCGAAGTCGAACAAGAAAAATACGCAGTCTTTTTGGAAGACGAAATTAAAAACAGGGAGAAAGGCCAAGAAAATCTAAAAAAGTATTTAACCATTCCAATTGATGAGATCTTTTCAAATTTATGCGCTCCCGGTAGCTTACAAAATTTAATCCGAACTTTAATCCGAAATATTTTATATATTCTTCTTTCTTCTGATCTAAAGATGCATATGGGACTTAATGTCATGTAATTAGACAATTGTTTGGGAGGTGCCTACTACTTCAATTTTATGATAAATTAAGTGAGGTCAAAAGACCCCAACAAAATATAAACACTCGTTCAGCAACACAAATTAGCTGTATTGTCCCATTTGTATCAACTGCTTTCGGTAAAAAGCAATATAATGTAATTGCTCCAAAAATATTGCATGATTTATTGCCAAATATAAAAGACTCAAAATGTAAAACGAATTTTAAAATAAAAATAATTACACATATAAATAGTGTAGCGAGAGATTTAGAAAAATATATATGTAAATCAAAAAACGTAGTACTTTATATAATTGGTATTGCTTTATATTTGTTGTTTATTATATATTATACTATATTATTTATGTTTAAGTAACATGTATTCTTGGCACATATATTTACTTTATATTTGTATAAAAACAATTTTTAATTTTGTACATTTAATTAGCTAGGCATTTGTAATTAAGTAGTTTTAGTTTTTTTAAATGTTATTGTTTTATTAGTAAAGGGACTATTCTTAATTCTATGAGTATAGGACTACTTATGCTCTAAAAGATAAAAATCTCCATCTTAGAACAGGCTGAGCCATGTTCAATCGAGACTATCATAAACAGAAAAAACTCCGTTTTCATTTTATAATTTTAAGTTTTATATAGATTCCTTGTTATTAAATATGTATACTTATTTTATGAAATAAATTTACGCTCGGTAGAAATTAAAGCATTAAATTGTAAGACAAAGTTTCTTGAAAATGTATGAAAATAATAATAAAAAATATTTTAATCAAAACGAACTACTCTGCATGACGTCACTAGTTCTTCCGAATCAATCAATTATAAGAAAGTTGTGATGTATTTCCGGTTTACGGTAAGTAAACTGATCCATCAGCAGAACTCATAAAGAAGAAGAAGAGAAGTGGAAAAAAATCGTAGCGCTGATACATAAAAATTTGAAAAAGTAATTTCATTGTTTTGACTAAGTTTAATAGATTTATTTTTTGTGTCCTCATCGGGAATCGAACCCAGAACCGTCCGTGCGTGAGTCAAGCGACTTCACCGTTACATCACGGAGGCAGCCAGAACTCGACACTGACGATTTCCTAAAAGTATTATTTTTTTATTTATTTATGTTCAATAAATTTATAGATTCCTATTACCAAAAAAGGTTTTATTAAAAAATTGGAAATTTTCCACAAGTACAGCAATTAAAAAAAATATAAATACCAAGATAAAATATCTTACCGGTGTTTTTTTTTATCCTAATTACACAACAAGGATAAAAACATTACTCTTAACACATATTGTACATATGAAATATTTGTCAAGTATGTTTTATACATATTTATCACCAATATCCATTTCGCTTAAGTATGGTACCCATTTTTCCCCAACTATTTCGATGTCACGCGAATACGCCATTTGTTTGGAATCATGGGAGTGTAGTTTCTGTGGGGAATGGGGACCGTAATACATGGGAAGGTATGTGTGTTAGCTATCACCATGGTTTTCCTATGGCGAAATTCCTTCGTTCTTTTTAATGCTTTCACGTAAAAAAAAACAAAATTCAATATTTTTTCAGCTCCGACCCTGTTAGATTAACAGTAATCTTGTTTTATTTTATTTTATTTTATTTTTTTTGGGTAATCAACAGTTCTACATACATATTTTTAGTAAACAAACAGATATAGTGTATAAACTCAGAACTAATAACAGATTTCCACATAGTATACAAAGTTAATAAAGAAAATATATTACATATCAAATAAACACATACAAAATGTTATTTTCATGTACTCAATAATCAAAGATTTTTTAAATATTTATTTTAAGAACATTAAGTTACTGTAAATTGGGCGGGATAAGGACAAAAATGCTTGAAGAGAGGATAAGGAGGGGAGGGGAGATGTACATATTTATTATTATAATGTCTACTAAGTTACATAATACATTTTTAGTGTAAATTTTAAATCTGACAGTGATGTTTGTGTAATCTATATTTTTAAATTTTGTATTGTACATTGAAAAAGTCCTACGAAAAAAAACATTTTTAACATACGATGTTTTACTCATTGGTACATGAAACAGGTGGTACCGTCTACAAATCCTGGCTGGCACATGTATTGTTATTAAACCAAGCAGCTCTGTACAGTCAACCATTCCTGTCATAATTTTGTAAAGCAGTAGTTGGTCCGCACACACTCTGCGGTATTGTAGAGAAATGATTCCATGGAAGGTGGAGGCAGTGAGAGTAGATACATAAGAAATACCGGTTTTGTATTTAAGGTACTTTATAAATTTGTTTTTAATATTTTCTATTCTACTTATATATATGGCATACTGGGGATTCCATATCTGAGAGGCGTATTCCAAATGGCTTCTGACAAATGTATAATTGCTAATATCATACATCGCTTGATCTCCTGGTATCATAAAAATAAATATTACTCCGGGTGATTTTCTCGCAACAGCTGTTTCGCCTTTTGACACACTCATTGCTGTTTACGTGTTTATGTATCATCATCATCATTATCACCGCATTTGGTGGTGCATAGGGCACTGCGTTGGTACACTAAAAGCATCTCAGAACGATAATTGGTTCTATGAAATGTGAAATTACATTTTAAATCAATATTTTATGTCGGCCTTCGAAGGAATCGAACCCAGGACCTCAAGTACGCTAGGCGAACAAGTCAATCACTACACAACGAGGCGAACTTATCTCCACTCGATTTCCCTTTTCGAGCATTCGTCCGGGATTCTGGCTTTATTTCAGAAACAGTACTGTATTCTTAAGACACAAAAAAATCTATTAAATTCTAAGAGTAATAATGCGTCAACCTATAGATAAGCCCTATCACTATGTTTCATTGAACGCATGCGATGTTGGTTAGCAACAAATTGGTAGCCATTTTGTTTTGTTTGACAACATACGCATAACAGTTCTATTGGATGCTTTTGTCTAAGCTTGGCTTTGACTGTAAATAACTTGGATATTTACGTTATAATAAATAATAATCGACTACGGTGAATTGCAGTATGTTTAGTTGCAGCAGTAGGAGCGTCAAAGTTGTTAAAGGAGTCAGTTTTCACAGGAAATTGATTTCGAATATTTTCCCATAATTAACATTGATTTTTGGCATACTATTTTTTCTCAATTGAGGGGATAAATTTGTGAATTAAAGTATGTTTACTGTTGGTAATGACAGTTGATTACAGGCAATATGTCGGGGCCGCACTAGGCATCCATATAAAGTTTAAGTCTTTATCAAGTAGAGGTTGATTCAAATTTTTCTTGAAAATAGCAAATTTAAAATTTAATCGTATCTAAAATGACGTGTCCATATTTCAGGCCGCTACGACTCGCCGTTTTTGAGATGTGACGGACAAACAAACAAACAAACTAAACACAGGACTTTGGTTCCATGGAGTTGGGATTTATGTCTCGATAAATGTAACATAATATATTGTGAATAAAATGAATAAAAAAATAAAAACACACATGTATATTCAGTTTAATTAAATAAATATAGGCGAATTATAGAAGAATAAATTGGAATAACCCTGCAATAATAGATACAGGTACGTATTTACAATGCAAATTAATATCCATTTAGCAATTCTCGACCTGAGTACGGCCCATTGTTTTGCTGCGAACTGTAGCTAACTTAATACCCAATAGTCATAGAATGGTTTTCTTACGTTTGGGGGGCTCCTCTATAGCTTGGCGAATTATTACTATGAGATTAAATTATTGACTACATATTATAAAACTCTTATTTTTAAAAAGTAAAACCAAAATGAAATTTAAAAAAAAAACTTTACACGATTTAATTTGCCATTTTTTTGTAAATGCTAGACGCGGTTTGAAAAGTATTCGATTTCAAACGCAAACACATACCCAAGAGTTCTGACCGAACCCACATTTATATACATATTAAAGTTTACATTCTGAACATCCTCGTCTTTTCTGCATCTCTGGTATTCGCAAACAAAAGTACCGGGACTGAATACTCTGGGATGTGTGGATTGCGGATGTTAATGTCAGAACGGGGGGTTTGCTCTGCCTGTAAAACCCTACCCGCTGAGGATACTGCGTACCCACTCAGTAAATATATTCAAGGGTGACCATACCGTGAACATTACAATATTGTATGGACTTAATAAGTAATCAACGTATAAAATACTACTCACTTATCATGCGCTCCTGATACTTTCACTCGATTCTTTTTCTTTCTAAAATACATTTTAAAACTGTCCCGGGTTCATTTCCCGACAAGGCATAAAAAAAACATTGTTTATTAGTGCCGCAGACTCTCTGTGTCCAGGCGGATGAAGAATACAGGTGTATGTGAATTAGAACCGAAATCCTGGACAAGTTTTTTTGACTAAATGACTGCCTGTTCTCAGGTTAAAATTCGGAAAGTACATAAGTCCGCCTCGAGTGGTGGGCGCTTTTGCTTACTATGCATAAGGTCCTGGGTTTGATTCCTGACAAGGTGGACGTTAAACATTGGTTTTAATAATGGTTCTACACTGCAATATTTAGTCGATTTATCCTTAAATTAAATTAAATTATTACAAAATACAAAGTTACTTTCAATAAATACGGTATAAGCCAGTAAAAAAAAATATTTTACTAGCTAAAAACTTGCGAGAAAACAATGTTTTTTTTAGAAAAATGTGGTTACATAATAAAAATAAGAAAGATCTTCCTGATTAAAAAAATCGTGAGGAAATAAGTCCGCCTCGTTGTGTAGTGGTTGAAGCGTTCGTCTACTATGATTGAGGCCCCGGGCCCAACTCATCCAAAAATCTATTATATTATTATTCTTTAAAACAACATTATCTTATAAATAAAATGTTTTTATTTTTTATTTGAAACATATGACATATTTGTGTTCTTATGATTTAAGGTCAAACAGTACTAGAGAGCGTCACCGCACATTATTGAATGGAGTGCAGTGCAGTGTAGCACGACTCTAGTGCCGTTTGTTGAATTCAAACAATGTAAGAATATATCGTGGTGCCGAGACGCGTACAGTTCAGCACAGTGACGCTCTGGTGCGGTTTGTCCTTTACCCAAAGATTTCTTTTTTTAGAGCAATTTTCAACAAGTTGTAAATAACTCAATATTGGAAAATGGGAATCAATTTGGGGCGGAGTGAGGTTCGAACTGCGCACCTCGAGTCCGGAACACGACCCGATTTAAGTAAATTCTTTAAAGATTACATAGAACATAAGATATTGTGTTTGTTGGTGTGGTCGAGGTTGTATAATAATTGACCTAGGGCAGTAATTAAAAATGGCCGACAGGTATCACGCGGTGGGCTCGTGGGTCGCACGTGTACAGATGTCCAGTCTCCGTGAACGGGGTTTAGGGTAGTTTTGACCATCCTGTTTGCTACGACTGCCCACCGCACTTTGATATTTTTCATAAAACTTTAGGGTTTCCATGTTTTCAAAGGCATTCCCGAATATCATTTTGGTTCCCTCAACCCTGCCGCCCCCAGTGGTGGTTGATTACGATCCCACCCCGAACTGTTTCCTTGAGGGAGGGAGAGACACCCCTTTTGGACCGTTATATTATGAAGATTTTTTGCTTCGCTACGGACCCTAACGAACCAACAGAAAGTATGTGAACTTAAACAAAAATGTGTATTTATAAAAATACGTATTTATTCTAACCACCAAATGAAAATACAGTTTTTATAATTAAAATTCATATTACCTAAAATTTTATATTTTCGTGCTATAATGTACTGTGATAATTAATTTAACAGTACTAATACATTGAGAAGGGATTGTTGCGTCCTTAATTATATACATTCTACTCTAAAGTTGCGTCCTAAAATAGAAACGAAGCCGAGAGTACAAAGGGCATTATCCAACATGTGAATATTTCAATCTTGCAAGAATTAACCAAACATAAAGTAGTTAGTTAACAGGTTTTCGGTTACCAGACAGAGAGTGCTGTGTGTGGGGCTGACTACCTACCCCTCGGAGATCGGTAGTCGCTTTCATCGTGCATTAAATTTATTTAGTTGTTAATTGTTTACCTTTTATCGCAAACATTTAACTAACTTACTCATCTTCTCAACGTATATTTAAAAAAAAAAAATTAGGTTTTTAGAATGTAATTCGTCAACGCGCTTTGAAGCTGCAAGACGTTCGTTAAACTAGCTTCTGTGTGTAAAATGTCATGAACTATCAAATTATTTAAAATTTTAAATTCATAAATCAAGCCAAGAATTCCAATTGTCAATGCGCTCTGTAGCTGCAGGATGTGTTTTCTCTTATTTGCAAATGTTTTTGAAAAAATAATTAATAATACCAAAATTCAATTTTTAAATAAAGCAAATAAGTGCTAGGTTGCATATCGTCCATGCGCTTTGTAGCTGCAAGACATGCTGTAATCTAGCTCCTATTTGTTATCAGTTGTTAAATTATATTATAATTGGAAACGAGAAATTAAAATCTCAACAGTCCATGCGCTATGTATCTGCAAGACGTGTTGGTACATTCATTGTACAGTGCCCTTGAGGTGATTTTCACAATAATGACGCCATATAAATTATCCACAATAATAATATGAACTAACTTATTACAGGTGACAAACCAGTGGAACAGGTTATGCCATTCAAATACCTAGGTGAAGAGATCTCGAGCAACAGTGAACTATACTCCGAAGTTTGGTTTGAAAATTTTGGTTTATTACTCTTATGAATCCAATCACCATTGTTGCAAAGTCCAAGAACAATGGCGCGTGATAACTACTTTTGACGACAGTGTGGATATCTGTTAAGGATATTCCATCTTTCCTGCATTCTGCTTCAAGATTATGGCGCTGTAAACTGAAAAATGGGCACTGAAATAACAGATGTTCGATCCTCTGTGAAGAAATATCATCGCATGGACAATAGTCATCATTCCTTAATTTAAACCTATGTACATAACTTCTCATAGCTCCGTGTCCGGTAAAAATTTGGGTTGTTTCGAAAGTACTTTGGTGATGACGACGGAAGTTTGCTGCATTAGCCAGCGTTGGGAAAAACATTTTAGTGATTTTACCTGTAGAAGAAGCGCGGTTATGATCCTCCTAACGCTGCTGCGTATTTTGTTTTATACGGCGTTTAGCAATGCTAAGAGGAAATTCTGAGAAGAAAGGTGCCGTTCTTTTACAAGTTGCGGCTCTTGCTCGTTCATCTCCTCTCTCATTTCTTACGATACCAGCATGCCCTTTTATCCACCGTATCCCGAAGTTATGGTAGTAGCAGGCAAATAAAGTAGCCGCCCCAGCTGAATGTCTTCACAATATTATTTGGAGCAATAAATAAATGCTTATAGAAAGCAAAATACGGATATACTAAACTTGTGTCCGGCCAATCATGACATATAGGTTAAAGACGAGAGTTGACACAATAAAGACAAAGCATATCCAACATCCGAGATGAAAATTTTAAGGGCAATCTTAGGGAATAATGCTTAGAGATCAAATCCAGCAGAGCAGCAGAGCAAGAAGACAGACTACACTGGAATTATTTACAACGCAGCTAATAAAATTCCACCTGGTTACCGTCTTTGCTTGGAGACAGCCGAAAAGATGGAGTTACAGTAGGATCTCGACGTCCCAAGAGTAGCAGCTTTCTGCTAGAACTAATACACTGAGCCAAATGAAATAGAAGAGCTTGAATAAAATGTAGGTACTATTATGATATAATTTTTGTATAAACGTAAATGAGTTTTTCAAATTTGTTTTTTATTCGTCAACCTTGTGGAGCACTGGCACGTTTGACTACCATGTTTGAAATTCTGGGTTTGATTCCTATTAAGATTGACATGAAATATTGTTTTGAAAAAGGCTTTTACTAAAATATTTCATAATTGTCCAGGGCCCGTATTCTAATAGAAAGTGATCTAATCTTCAATTTTATCAATAAAGTAAACTGAAGTTTTCTGTATAAAAAATTGAATATGCTTACAATTTATATACAGTTTTTATAATATCAATTTTACTTTATACCGTCTCAATATGTACCGATAAAGATAGCGTTTATAATCACGACCACGGACTGGTACCTGAAACGGAAGACCAAAATAATGTAGTGAAACGATCATGAAACTATGAGCTTCGGATATAATGAAAATTGTATCAAGGTTTTTCAGCTTGCAGATAGACAGAGAAAATTTCATTAAAATCATAAATCCTCGGAAAACTAAGTAGAAAATTATACTTTTTAAAATAAAAGCAACGTATTTCAGGACCACCCTGTCCCTAAGAAAGCTTTACCCAAAATCCCCTAGTACAGTCGGCAGATACCGGGGTAGCAGGGGGCGCAAGGGGTGGCTGTCTAAAGGGAAGTTTCCAAGTCCAGCCGGATCAGCGCGCCCAGAGGGGCACATATAAAATATTACTTTCCAGAAGAGACGGATGAGCCTCCGCAATGCTTTTACAGTACCATCGGCAAAAAGGTATAACTAGTTACCTCCTCGCCGCTCTGTGCTCCCGGGATGCTCAAAGGATAACGGATAAGAAAAGTTGGGTTAAAAGTTCCTCTAAACCACCGTTTGCTCTTTTTTAATTAACTTTGTCATCTTCAGCCAGTAAATTATTTAACACTATTAATTAATATTGAAGATCAAATAAAAGTCAAACTTTGTTTTAAAACACTGTCATTAAAAGTAAATTCAAAGTTCGATATTAATTAAGTTATAATATTTTTTAAAAATCGTCTTTAACATTTTTAAAGGCAGATTCGGAATTAGCAGAAAAAAATTCAACAAGTCACCTTCTGGGCGTTTCCACTATTTAAAAACTCACGTAGACCGAAAGCTGCTGAAAAATATTTAGTGTTTAAGATGCTTGAATCACGCACGGAAGGTTCCGGGTTCGATTCCCGATGAAAACACAAAAATTCAAATGTGATTTTTCTGTAATTGGGCCTCCTTGCCTGTTGCGCAAAAAAATAATTAGGAATTATTATATTATTTACATATTACAACAGAGATGAAGAACATTTAAGAGAAGGTAATATAGAAGTCTAGGCATCTACAAGTAATATGTTAATATAAACAGCTCCCCCGGGAGTTGAATCCAGTCCTTGTCTACAAAAATTTGGACAAACTCAAAATATTGTTTATATTATTAAGTTTATGATATTTTGTCTGAAGATTCCGAAGACGACATTCCATTATGAAGTAATGAATCAGATGAGTGAATCTTTGCCGTAAATACAATTTTAAAATTAATAATATAAAGTTAATTATGTTACTTTTCCGTAACATCCTTATGCATTTTGTTGAAAAATATGACTTGTTCAATAATGTAAGGAAAGTTACTAAAACCATGTAACGTTACTTTCATATTTTTTTTTCACAATTTTTCGGTAAGAATAGCGAATTTTTTTTATTTTTTTGAAATAAACAAGAATCCTTTTTCAATAATTGTTTCAATAATTTGTCTCACTCTGTTCCATTGCAATATTGCGTATTGTATCTTTTTCAACTTATTTTTAAATGTACCTACACTTAAGATAATATTTAGTTTTATATAAATTACCCTTACACTGTATAATATTCACCAGTCTGAAGAAGCCCCTTAGAGGGTGAAACGCTAATTGGTCAAAATAAATAAGTAGAAGTGTACCAAGTATTTTTTTAATTAATAACTTATATGGAAATTTAAGTTATTACATCATTACAATAAACAAGAATCCCTTAAAGTTGTCGTTATTTTTTTTTTCTTACATGTTTAATTAGAAAAGAGTATTAGCATTATGTAACTGTTCATAGAACTTCACGTCACACAATGTAACTTATATAAAACCAAAACGAAATGCATTTTAATAAGCACATGCACCGATAAGGCCAAAAATGCACTGATTAGATTATGAAAATATTTTATGTTGTTTGAGAAATAGTTGAAAAAAAGAGGCCCTCCCCTGATGGACGGAGGAGCTTTAGTTTAATAGGTTAAAAGGTTGACGATTACAATCGAACATTATAAAACGGGCTATATTGAACGGTTGCTTGATCATTGTTCAAAGCCAAAGATCAAGATGGAAATTGATCAAAAAATATTTTCATGCGACAACTATGGTGAAGGCGTATAGTAAGTTTTGCATGTTGGTTGAATTGGTGTCCTAACGAAGAGACGGGTACGTCTCAAAACCGGTAGACATAAAAACATTTTTCATGGTGAGCTTTAAAAAAAAAATATTTTTTTTTATGATTTCAAAATGGAGTAAATCTATCATTCCTCGGACTAACATTCCTTCCGCAAACCCATGCCCCTCCCTGACAAAAGAATGCGATAAAAACGTATTTGACCAACAAAGCGATACGCACCAGACGCGGACAAGGGAAGCGGCTGGGTAGGAGAGGGGTAGGGGTTTGTGGAGGGACTGCTTGTCCGAAAAATTAAGGATTTATTACATTTTGAGATCACATTTTTTATATATTTTTTTAATAACTTTTCAGAAAAAAATATTAGGATTTTTTTAAAGCCTACCATGAGAAATATTCCTCTGTATAGATAAAATACATTGAAAAAGACTATGATGGAGTTAAATGTACCGTGAGTTACCATAAAATTACCCTTAAGCATTTTATTTTTAATGGTATAATTATACATTTTTACAATTTGAAAAAAAATTAACTTGTTATATTTTTACTAAAACTAAAATCCCACCAAGCCACTTTCTGTAGCTTGTTGGTGTAGTTCATATAACATTTAATAAGTTTAATTGTGTAGCAGATATTTAAAGAAATGTATTTTGGGTTAACTATTTTGTGTGTACATTATAGAAATGTAAAAATATAACTTAACGTATAGTTTTTTTAATGAAATTAGTCACGCTTAATCACCACGACATAATATTTTACCGTTGATAAAAACAATATAATCAACAAAATGTATTCACTAACCACTTGATTGTCAATAATTTCAATTACATTTTTAACGCATCATCATTTTTGTAAACGTTTTAAGGAAATTGTATTTTGGGAATCCAAGATTCTCGTTAGGGGGTGTAACTGAGTACCAGGAGCGCACGAAGACGGGATGGTCGTTAGGGGTGGCTACGGGAGCCGATGTAGGCGAGGGTGGGGATGGTAAGTTTGCTCTGGTCTCAACTGACAGACTTTGCCAAGTCGACTAGAATAGAAATTTCAAACAGGGGTCCGCCTGAAGAAAAAAAGAGTAGAGAAATTTACTAAAACATAAGAAGGTCTGTGCCTTAGAGTAATAATACCCCTTGGGCCCATAGTCGCCCATACGGACAAAAATCATTCTATGTATATCAACTACGAAGTTAGCTAGAGTTTACAGCAATACAACGAGGCGTAGGTACTAAATATTCCTAAATCTCGTACAGATAAAATTGAATTAATTTGAAGTGGTTTTAATGCATTTAACTTATTTTATCTGGTTAACAAATTACAACAGGGATTGAGAACATTTTGGAGAAAGGAAATTGGTTGGTTTAAGAGGGCACTTTATACACTATGTAACATTCACCATTTTGCCTATGTTTGAACATATATTTCTTCGTTTGTGGGCATATATTTGCCTGTCATACCTTAACGAAACCACTAACTCGGCTCCTGGAGGACAGAGTCACCTTTTTAGTTCTCTTATTTTTATTGTTAGAGGTGGGGGCCAGTGCTATGCTTTGAGCTCCTGACGTCACTGCGACCTGTGAAGATTTATTGTGACGGGTCCCCGTGAATAGTTCTCGCCCTCCAAGTCCAGGTCTATCTAAGAATCTGGCTACTGGTTAAAAAAAAAAAATTTTTATATGGAAGTTGCATTATTATTTACCTTGCTTATTATTATAAACCTTGTATATTATACAAAGTTATTATTTCAAAAGAGGATTTTTCTGCAATCATATGTCTGTAAATTTATCTAAACTGTTGGGGTTTGGGGTCAGGAGGGATATACTAAATTGGGCCAATCAGGAACTTCTCAGCATTTGCTCATTTGGAGAGAAAACCACTTAAAACTCTTCAGGAGAAACAGGCCTTCCATTCCACTAGAAGAGTGTTCGGCATTTTGTTCCCTACTTTGGTTTATTTTACCAATTGCCTGCACTATATTGACCATGTATGATACTACCTCTCGTGTGAGTTTTTTAGTACCTATCGTCGGGATGTCACATAGATCTTAACCCAGGCTTCTGCATCGCGCCAACAGCTGTTGTCTTTGAAAGCTGAAAATGCTACTGGCTACTGTGTGGAAGGCGAGAGTTTACATTTTGGTGAATCTTTCCTTCCTAATCCAAATCCTTAAAGTGTTAGGCTTTTTAACATCCTCCTAGTGGTCCCCCGAGAATGAGGCTTCTTTTATGATGTAAAACATCACATTCACATATAATGTGTATATAGAGATAGAATGTATGGGTATTGGAGCAAAAATGGATAATTTTTCAGTAAGCTGCTTGTTATATGCTGACGATGCAGTTCTGTTAGCAAGCAGCAAGGCTGATTTGCAGCAAATAGTCTCTAGAATGTATGATGTATGCCTGGAGAGCGAAATGGCGATTAACGAAAGTAAGTCAAAAGTGATGGTATTTGAAAGGGATAGTGAGGTTACTGACTGCATAATAAATGTAAACAACGAATGTCTCGAGCAAGTAGAAGAATTTGTGTATCGGGGAAGCATGTTTTCAAGAAATGGAAGAGTAGAAAAAGATGTTGAAAGAAGAGTGAATGCGGGCAACAAAATGAACGGAACACTAAGCACAGTAATTTCTAACAAAAATATGTCAATCGAAGTTAAACTGGCAGTGCACAACGGAGTTTTAGTCCCAACACTTATGTATGGAAGTGAAACATGGAACTGGCAGAGGAAGGATGAAAGCCGAGTGAACGCGGTTGAAATGCGATCTCTTAGACGAATGTGTGGGAAATCAATGTATGACAGGGTTACGAATGATGAAATCAGACGAGAGTGTAAATCTGAGACAAGTATAATTAATAAGATTAAGAAAGGGTCTCTGAGATGGTTTGGTCACGTAGAACGAATGGACGACGAAATAATGATAAAACTAGTATATATAGCGAAAATGAACGACAACGTTAGACGAAGACGACTAAGGAAGACGTGGCATGATCAGATAAACCAAAATCTTAAGCCTTGTCATGTGAAAAGCAGACAGAACCGAAGGGCATGTATGACAAGATGTATGAATGTGGAAGAGGCTAGGATTGTATGCCAGGATAGACGTGTGTGGCGGTCCATTCTCTCTGCCTACTCCTACGGGGAAATGGCGTGATGGTAGTAGTAGTAGTAGTAGTAAGAAATTCACTATGTAAATGTAAACAAAAAAAAACACTCCCACTTGTTTTTTAATTATCACGGTGTGCCTGAACACTTACTCTCATACAAATACACACAAACACACCATCTTACATATTTTAATTATTTTACTTAAAACTTCAAAGACAAAGAATAAGTACTTTAGCGGACTTATTGCTAAAATCAAATCATTAATCACATGTGAACCATAGTAAAATAATAAATCTTTATCAATCATAATATACAAACTTATGCACGGGTGACCCCAGTGAGGTCACACATGATTTTTTAAATTAAATATAGTTTATAATGGAAAAAATATAAATAAATACATAATATACAATGTCATACATACAAAAATAATAGCAAAAGTAGACAAAGTTAAATGGCGGACTTATTGCCACTAGCAATTTCTTACAGTCTAACCAAAACTAAATAAAAAATATAGTAATAAACAATAAAAAAGTTAAGAAAACACAAACAGTTTAAACAAATTACAAGATTTGGTGTTTATTGCTTACATTATTTATATTTACAATATTTTGAGTTTGTCTACATTTTTATAGACAAGGACTGGATTCAACTCCCTGGGGAGCTGTTTATATTAACATTTTACAACAGAGATGAAGAACATTTAAGAGAGGTTATTCATCTCTGTTGTAAAATGTTAATATAAACAGCTCCCCAGGGAGTTGAATCCAGTCCTTGTCTACAAAAATTTGGACAAACTCAAAATATTGTTGATAAATTACCTGGTCCATGAAGAAGTATAGAAATTGATAAAATAATATTTTCAGGCGTTGCCTAGTATGTAGGTGAAATAATTCAATTGGATGAATCTCACCCGCATAAATAAAGGTTTCAGCTCTTTAACTTCACAAACATCAACAGATGAAAGAATCGAAGGAATATAGATGTTCAAATATAGGCAGAATGGTGAATGTTACACAGTGTGTAAAGTGGCCACTTAAACCAGCCATTGACAGCCCTGTAGATACCTAGACTTCTATATTACCTTCTCTTAAATGTTCTTCATCTCTGTTGTAAAATGTTAATTATTTATATTTAATACATTTTCATTTATTCTATGGCATTTTCAAAATATTCATTTAAAGTATAAAAACGATATAGCAGTATAGAAACGAGATAGTAAAGAAGATTTAAGAATGGGAGCAAAAATGAGAGGTATAACTGTTAACTGTCTTCTGTATGCTGATGATGCTGTGCTTCTTGCTAGCAGCAAAGGAGACCCGCAATTCTTGGTAACAAAAGTCTACGATGTATGCAAGAAAAGCGATTTGCTTATGAATGTTGATAAATCTAAAGTGATGGTTTTTGAAAGGGATGAAAATATAACTAAATGGAGATATTCTGAATCAGGTAGAAGAATTTGTGTATCTGGGAAGTATGTTTACTAGGGATGGAAAGACCGAGAAAGACATTGAAAGAAGGGTGAGTGCCGGGAACAGGGTGAACGGTGCACTGAAATCTACTTTGGCAAACAAATGTTTATCGCGGGAGGCTAAACTAGCAGTTCACAGTGGACTTTTAGTGCCTACTCTAATGTATGGGAGCGAAGTATGGAATTGGAAAAATAATGATGAAAGTAGGTTGAATGCTGTCGAAATGCGATCCCTCGGGCGAATGTGTGGTAAAACGGTGTATGATAGGTGCACAAATGTCGAGATCCGTGAGCTGTGTAAGGCTGAGATATGCATTATTGACAGAATTAAGAAAGGGGGGCTGCGTTGGTTTGGAAATGTAGAGCGAATGGACAGTGAAAGAACGGCCAAAAGGATCTACTATGCGAATGTTGATGGATGCAAAGGCCGAGAAAGACATGGCACGATCAAGTTCATCAAATACTTGAAGATGGATATGTCAAAAGTAGGAATAATCGGCGTGCGTGCATGAGAAGATGTATGAATGTAGAGGAAGCGAGGTCTGTATGCAAAGATAGTATACAAAGATAAAGAGCGATATGGCTTTCTATCCTCTCTGCCTACCCCTACGGAGAAACGGCGTGATGGTTTGTTTGTTTGTTTGTAGTATGGAAACATTTTCTTATTAGAAACACTTTCCTGCAATTTTTTTAATACAGCTTACTTCCTTAATTTTTTTGGGAAGCTTAATATATTTTTTTACTGCCATGCATGGCCTCTTTGTATAAATTATTATTTCGCAAAATACATACATTTGCATATTTAAATAAAATTAACAATATAAATAATTAAAATTGATGATAACTTTTTATAAAATTTATTTATTTATTTATATAAAATACATCTTATACAGGGTGTTCTTTAAACCCTGTCACATCCGAAACCACGATGATCAGTATGAGCATGAAGACATATTGGCATATTAAAATAAATTTTTTGAACGAATGAAATCTTAAAAAATAAAAGATGAATAAAAAACAAATGGTTACTTACTCCTGTAGGGGAGAAACGAGGAGGGGCAACCGCACAGCCGCGCCCCCCCTTGCTTCTCCTCTGCAGAAGTAAGCAACCATTTGTTTTTATTAATTTTTTTTTTTTTAATTTTCTTCGTTCTAAATATATTTTTTAACATGCTTATATGTCTTCTTGCCCATACTGATCATCGTGGTTTCAGATGTGACAGGGTTTAAAGAACACCCTGTATACCAACTCAAATTTATTCAAATAAAACTCAAATAAAACTAATTATGTTTTATTTTAATCCTACTATGCCTTTTATTATAAACATAATATAATGTATGTATTATTATGTCTTAATGGTGTATTATGTTAACTATGTAACTTTATTTTTTAATTTAAAAAATATATATATTTTTTATTTTTTTATTTTTATATTTGATAAAATGTTAATTATGTTTAATGTGTAACTTTTTCTTATTGTATAGTATGTTTTATGTAAAAGCCCCATGGGCGTCAACAGAAAGAAAATGAAAATGAAAAAAAAATTAACAATATAAATGATTAAAATAAAATTATTGTACGAAACTTCATTCATTGACATAAAGCTAATAATAACATTAAATAAAATAATAATTAATCTGCTTTCATGTCTTATTGTTCACTTGTTCGCGCTTAATGGTGCTTAGAACATATTTGCGCCGTGAACGGTGAGAATGCTATGAGTTATTAGCTTATTTGTTGTATTTTTTTTGTTGTCTTTTTAGCTACTTGGCTTGACTCGGTTTAGCACCCAATAAAATTGTCGCAAGGTGCACATAGAGAAAAGTTGGAAGAAAAATGAATTGATTACTGTTTTTCGTACGATAAACTGATAATTCTTCTTGGAAAAAACACCAAAAGGCCGCACGCTTTTATCTCTTGCAACCGTCAGTGGCGTCGTGTCGCCTACGAGGCGCCCAAAAAGACGGCAAAAAATAAATAATAAAAAAAATGTACAAGAGAGAGGAAGAAATAAGAAGCCTCGGGTAGGCTGGCGCCCCCGCCCCGGCGAAATAACCGTCAAGCCGCCCCCGGCCCGCCCCTTCTGCGCCCCACACCCCGGGGGGCCGCGGCTCGCCCCGACATGCGCCCCCTTAGAACGCTTTCCCGGCTTGTGTAACGCTAATGCACAGTGAGACGAAAGAAAATTCAAGAAAAAATATTAAAATTATATATGCTTATCTCTATAAAAGTTTTGATTTTGAGAAAAGAGGTCTCAGGAGAATTTTAGGTTCGCAGTAGTTTGACTTTGTAAGGAATGGAGTAATAAGATATTAGACGCAGCAAGCTAATTCCGGGGAACAACCAAATGTGAACAGAATTATGGATACAATCAGAGGAATAATACCCCATTTATGTATAATAAATTAAATGTTTTACCAGTTAAGGGTATTTTATGGAGCAAAATTATTTTAGATAATAATAGACACATATAAAATTTTTTTTTTTTCTTATATTTAAAATATATTTAAGTAAATTACTATTCTTTAATTTTAATTGTATTATTTTACTCTATTTTTCCTCTATTGTGAAAAGTGTGAATAATCGACGTGCGTGCATGAGAAGATGTATGAATGTGAAGGAAGCAAAGGAAGTGTGCCAGGACAGAGTGGTGTGGCGTTCTATCCTCTCTGCCTACCACTCCGGGGAAATGGCGTGATGGTTAGTTAGTTAGTTAGTACTCTATTTTCTTACTTAAAAAAAATAAAAAAATCTTTCAACTATTTTTATGTTTATTATTTTATACGTATACAGTATTATGTCTGTACTCTTCTTATTTGATTATTAATTAAAATTAATGTCTGAGCACCCGATGACAAACTATTATTGAATAGTTTATCGGGACAAAATATATCTTAATACTTTGTTTTCTTTATAATGTATTAATATTGTAATAATATGTATATTTTATTGAATAAAGACTCTATAAAAAAAAAAAATGTTTTTACACTTATTTACTAGGAAAAAGACAATAGACCCTGTAAACTGTATACCTAAAACAGGGACCCTTCAAGTTCGAGTATCGTCTATCATCTTGTTAATAAGCCAACCTCAATAATAAGTTGTAAAGTAAATCTTTGTTTAGTTTTTCATCGTTTTCTTTTTGTGCTGTTACATGTTCACTTCATTGCCATACTTACTAGTTCTTTGACCAATGTATTAAAATTATTATTGTGTTTTTTTTATAATTATAAACTTTTTAAAATCATTCTTATGTTGCTGAAATTTCGCTCGTCGATGCGCTTTGTAGCTGAAAAACTTTTTGTGGTGTTAGCTATCATATAATTTAAATCGTATTATGTAAATGTTATCAACCATCAAATATATAAATTTAGTAAATGGGGTCTAGAAATCCACCGTCCATGCGCTCAGTAGCTGCAAGACTTATTGTAATCTAACTTCCATTTTTATAAATTTGGTTTTTATTTAGTTTTTTAAAATATCACTTAAACTCTAAAATTCATTGTCAAATAAGCTAAAAAAAAAAATAGGGCCAAGATTTCTTACTGTCCATGCGCTCTGTACCTGCAAGACGTGCTGTAATCTAGCTCCTTTATATCATAATTGTAATATATTATAATTAGAGACGATGAACTAGAATCCCAACCGTCCATGCGCTCTGTAGCTGCAAGATGTGCCGGGATATTTATTTACTGTACAGCGCCCATGAAGTGATTTTCACAAAAATGGCGCCATATAAATTATCCAAACATATATACGTATAAATATAGGCTCTTCTCAGAAGAGAACACTTTCCTAATAATTAGTTTCGAAGTATTTTAGCCACAATAATTTCAATTTCAATTTTATTTATTCATATATATGTACATTACAAAATGGAATATCTTAATTCATACATAAAGAAATAATTAAAATAATTAGGTAAAATTAGGTACATATAAAAAAAAAAACAAATAAGTATACATAATATCCAGAGAATAATATGTTAAAATCTTAATCTCTCACGGGGGGGTAAAGAGGAAAGGATTTTGGGGTTTTGTACTTTGTGCGTGCGAATATACTTTGATTCATATATGGCCACACGGATGATTAAACGTCAAATTAATCTCAAACTATGAAATTTTGCAAAAAATAAAAATCCACAAATTGCCTCGTTCCATATCCTAACCTAAGCTAAAAAGCCTCTAAATAGAGGGTTAGCGTTCCTTTAATAAATGATTCCAAATGAATTTTGATTATATGTCAGCCATGTCGTAAATCAAAGATTTATAATATTACCCTTGGTTATGTCCACATGCTACGCTTGTATATGTAAATCTTTCAACAATTTAAATGACTAATTTATTTTAAAAACATTTTTCAAACTTTTCTTCTTAATATAATCCGTCGACTGTACGTGTGTACATTCACAAGCTTGGTAAGAACACAAGAAAAAATATCCCTGGGCATAAGAAAAAATATGGTGGAAAGGCGAATTCCCTCCCGTATCTGGGGACTACGCCCTTCATGGGGCTCCGAAGGAGGGGGAACATGGTGCACAGCCCCTACTCGGTAATGGGCCGGATACAATAATTAGGAAGAGATTCTCACTGATAAGAAAATTTCAGATATAAAAATTTTCGCCTTTATTTTATAAGTTAAGTTGTGGAATAATAATCTAAAAAATAGTAAACCGTAAATGATTCATATTGGTATTGATAAAATAACGTCTTAAAACTATATTATTTATGTTATTTACATAAACACCAGGAGGGCTTTTATAAACAGGGTAAAGAAGATGCAAAGTAAAGGGGAAAAAATGCATTAGGTACATTAAAAAAGTAAGAGAATATTTTTTAAAAGGACATGTCAATACAATATAATAAAAGGTACTTATGTGGGTCCAGTGTTGCAATTTTTTTATGAGCATGTCTCTTGTATCATTTGTCGGCCTTGAAGCATAGTGGTCAGCGCATTTGCTTATCACGCAAGAGGTCTCGGGTTCGATTTCAGACATGGCTGACATATTTTTATTTTTTATTTTTTTGTTCTCTTACAATATACAAAAGAGATAAAACAGAGTATTTATTTATTTATATACGGCATTTCTGCCATTTACATATATGAAGCATAAAGAGTGCTTAAAAATAAAAATATTTAAAAAAAAAATCGAGTATGAAATATTAATATACTCGTTCTGTACACATTATTAATTACTTGAAATACATATATATTTTAAAGAAATTATACAATAACAAAATACATTAATCAATAAAATTATAACTATTCTAACCCAATCTTCTGAAGATGATTTGCTCTTTTTGATAAAAATATGTTGGTCACTTTATTTTTTAAGTTAGGCAGAGATAAACTAAATATATCAATATGTGATGCATATTCATTCCCGGTATTTTGTAATCTAATAATAGGTGAGTTATATTGAGCTACCGTTCGAGAATTTTGACAATAAAATATTGTAGATGTTCTGCTTAATCTAGGTGGTACATAGAATGAAATCAATTTCAGTAGATCAGGGGTATCAAACATTGGTTTTATTATTTTATATAAAGTCATAAGATCGGTCAATGTTCTTCGTTCTTGCAATTTAGTTAATTTAAGAGAGTCTAAAATTTTGTTATAATTTAATTGATTAGTAGAAAAACCCATCTTAAAATTAATATATCTAAGAAATTTATTCTGAAATGTATTAAAAAATAAAGCATAATAACATAGCAATGAAAAACATATTTAAAGTAAAAATAATAAACAAAAATCCCACAAAGGCATGTCCTGTTCGTGGGTTTACAAGAAAATATTAATGAGTTTTTGCTCCTATAATAAATTTGAGACCTATAATCAAATTTAGACCTCCGAATGCGCATTACTCGATGTTACGTCTTCTCGGTACTTTTTTACGGCGTCGAAACGTGGACACTCACCCGAAACACTTCAAAAAAGATCGAAGCCTTTGAAATGTGGTGCTACAGGAGGATATTAAAAATCTCCTGGGTGGATAGAGTCCGAAACGATGATGTTCTCCGACGGATGGAAAAAGATAAAGAGGTACTGAAGACCATAAAGAAAAGAAAACTTGAGTACTTTGGGCATGTGATGAGAGGCGAAAAATATAAAATTTTACAAGTCATTCTACAGGGAAGGATTGAAGGGAGACGCAGTGCAGGTAGAAGGCGCATTTCTCGGCTTAAGAACTTGCGCGACTGGTTCCATTGCAGCACTCAGTCCTTGTTCAGGGCAGCTGCCAATAAAGTAAGAATCGCAATGATGATTTCCAACCTCCATCGGGGAGAGGAACCATAAGAAGAAGAAGATAATAAATAATGGACAGTTATAATATTTTTGTGTAACATAAAAAAGAGAAAATAAAATATTCAGCAAAAATTTACAATACAATGATATTTGTTCATAAAATTATAAACTCTAATAAAAAAACAGAATTTTGGAAAAAAATTGATCGGAACCAGCATAAACACGATCACAATACTAGAGAAAAGAACAAAATTAGACTTCCATTTAGGAAAAAGGCAAAGTCACAAAATTCAATTTTATTTAAAGCAATTAAAAAGTATTACGAAATGGAAAAAAAATATTTATGAAGAAAAAAACATATCAAAATTTAAAATAATGGTCAAGACATATGTGATAAACAATTTATAAATTAAATATATTTGCAATGTTATTATTAGAACACACATAACAATATGTTTGATATGTGTGCCCTACTTTAAGATTTAAATAAAATTAAAAAAAAGATTATATGGTATTATATATAATTTAAAATATTTTTTAATAATTTACTAAAGCCACGCTAAGCCTCTATTTTGAGGCTTGTCAGCAGGTGGAGTAGAGCGAATATGGAAGGACGTAATAAAAAATACACCGCCACATCCAGACTAATTAAGAAAAATATATTTTACTCGCAACTGGCGGGAATCGAACCCGCGAAGCCAGTTTTACAGTTGGCAGTTCCTCAGCCATGACGTCTGTCGTAAAATATTTATTTAAAAATGTGTTTTCCAACACAATAATATTTCGTATTCCCTGGGGTGAGACTGATCATCTTACCTTCATGAAATAAAAATAATCATGATACCGGTGCCATATGCACCATTAGGCGCGGAAAGGGAATGAGGAATGGGAAGGAGGTAACAAATAATATTTTTTTTCCTATACTTAAAACTGTTTTCCCTGTGTACTAGTAAAAGCCCCCCGGGCGTTCTTAAGAATTTAAAAAATAAATTACGTTCGAAGCTTTGTGGTTATTCATATTTTTTTCTTCTGGTTCTCTCTACTGCAATATATGTACTCATATTTTTTTTACGTAATATGTAAGATGACTTATTATATTTTTTATAATTTTTATAATTTTTATTCTTTTTAATTTATTTATATTTTTGCAAATTTTGTGTAAAAAATCATATCTGTCTTTATATATGCAAAACATGTTACATGCCTACATGTCCACAATGCGTTTAAATAATTAAATAATAAAATAAATAACTTATTAGCTCCGTATGTTTTACTGTAATATTTAGTAATCACTGTTAAAATAAAATAGGATAAGATTCATTACTTAAAGAGGAATTTTAGCCCCATAGGAAATTGGATACGAAAGATGTTTTCTTACGTACCGTAAAAATAAGACCATTAAATTGTACGGCAAAGTTTCATGAAAATATGCGAAAAAAAATAAACATTCGAATAAGAACGAACTATTTTGAACGATGTCACTAGTTCATATGAATCAATCAATGATAAGAGAGTTGTGAAAGATTTCCGGCTTATTTTCCGTCAACGGACCAATCGACAGAACTGGCCGAGAAGAAGCGTAAGAGAAATTGAGACATCACACGCGGAGTGATTTCAGAAATAAAAATCATTAAAAAATCATAGCGCTGATAATACGATTATTAAAAAAAAATAAAAAAAATTGCTTGGTTTAGCAGTCTATTAACAAATGAAAAAATACAAAAAACCACTGAACTTTCTTAAAGCTTGTGTAGCCTTGAAACCGGTCAAACAGGTTAAAAACGAAGTTTTTATAAATATATTTATTTTATTAAATAGATGTACTTACCTAGTTTGTTAATGACTTCCCGGGACGTGAAATCCAGTATTTCGTCTACAAACATTTGGTAAAACTCAAAATATTGTATTATTTATGTTCAAACCAGTAACTTGGTGGTCGAACATTTAAATTAATGTTAGTAAATATGAATATTTAACCACTTTTTATGTCCTTTTATGTTAAATAACTTTTCAATATGGTCAACTTTTTTATTTAAAAATGAACCAATCGTGTAACGTTTAACTTTTAAGCCCCTCCCCTTCCTCAATTCTCTCCCAAAAATTTAGAGATATATCGCTCGCTAAATATTATTAAACTAATTTTAGTGGATGTTCGGACATGATGGTGTTTGCATCCCCTTTAACTCTACATGTAATTTTTGTATTTTTTTTCGTAAATACTATGTGCACTACGATGACGGTAAAGGTGATAGTGTATTTTAGTATTTGCATGTTGGTGTAGTGAGTGTCCAGACGAAGAGACGGGTACGTCTCGAAACCGGTAGACATAAAAAGTCGGTAAGTGGTTAAATACTAACGTTAATCAAAATATCGTATTGAATAAAAATACACTAAGCTCAATATTATTATCACAATAATTACCGTGTAAAAAAATCATGTTTTCTCATAATAATTATTTCGAGCTTAAAGTTTCCGCTTGAAATCTGCATAATGTACCAGGGCATCAACAAGTGTCAGGAGATGTTTACTCTCTTCAACTTTCGGTTTTACTTGGTGCTATTTGAATACTCGCGAGGATGTTTTGGGGCCAACGGGACGTCCGTGAGAGAAAGATTTATCTTTCTATCGTGGGGGAGATTTCGAAACATAATTGAGACGTTGCGCAATTCAATTTCTTATTAAATTTTCAGGAAATTAAGCGAATATCAGATTGATTTCAAAATATTTGAAAACGTACTTAATATTACGTAAAAAATATCTGACAGTTACCTATTTCAAATTAATTAACCGGGAGGGAAAACATTTTTGAGAAGGCATTTGGAAGTCTAGGCATTTACAAAGCTCACAACCTGTCAGTGGCTTGTTTAAGTGCCACGCTGCACACTCTGCCTATACTTTATTTTATTTATTTATTTATATATACGCCCAATGGGCATTTTTAAGGACACATTTATACATAAAAATTATTATTAAAAAGTTGAAAAACTCGGGAAAGAAGCGGGAGAGAGGTGTTTATAATTGAATTTGATTCAGTGATCATTTGAAAGAAGACAACTTGTTATCGAAGAAATCAAGACTGGTATGTTTATTGGCAGAACTAAGAATTCTGGGCATAGAGGAATAAAAACCATAGTTAGTTCTATGGTTATCGGTATAAAGAGTAAGTTTTGTCTGAGGTTTCTAGTTGGGATATTTAATTTTATCGAGCTTAGTAGTTCAGGCGCATCAAATAGTTGAGAATTTTAAATAGTACTATAAAGTCGGATTTATTTCGACGGTCTTGAAGAGAAGATATATTTAAGGTAGTTTTTAACTCATTATACGTATATTCGTCTCTGGATAAGCCCAACCTCCAGCCTATCTTTTTTTTAAATCAATGTTGAACTGATTCAATATTCTTGAAGTGAACATCATAATATGGAGACCAGATAACAGAGGAATACTCTAGGTGCGGGCGAACTTGGGAACAGAAGAGAGTTTTAAGGGTATTGATAGTTTTGAAGTCAGCTTTGCTTCTGTTAATAAATCCGAGGAATTTTAAGGATTTATTGATAAAATGTCTAATATGAATTGTAAAAGAAAGTTTAGTGTCAAGTATAATACCTAAATCGCGTATACTAGACACAGATGATAATATCTCATCGTTCAGTGAGTAGTCGTATATGATTGGATTTTCTAGACGAAAAAATCTCATTTAAGCATTCACATTTCCTCAAATCTTCCAACTGTTGACTTTTGTGAAATAAAAAAGCTGAATTACTTATTAATGTCTGTGAATTTAATCTGGCTACATTATTTCACCTACTAGAAAATGCTTGAATATATATTTTTTTTTATACCAGTTGGATAATTCTACAGTGTTTTGAGTATGATTTCAAAATTTATTTAAATATTTTTGTACTTCTATTTTAGCCGTTAGTTTAATAAATAAAAGTTGAGGAAGTTGAAGAATTGTAAATGTTTAAACAAAGATATAACACAACACTTTTGTACGAAGAAACTTGGAGTTTGCACCCATTGCGTGGAGCTCACAATACATAACAAACATTAAAAGGATTGAAAATGTTTAAAGAAAATTGTTTAAATACCTAGATTTTAAAAACAATAAAACGCTTTGCACTTTCAGCCAATCTGCTAAACAATATGGATTTTTTACCCTTGAAAATAGACGCACAACGTCTGAATAATATAAATAATAAAGTTGGCTTTTTAACCTACTCTCCAAAATTATTCTTTATGTCCCCTTTTGCGAGACAAAAAATAAGTATTTATTCCATCTGCCAGTCTGTGGCACTAACTATGCACAACACTCTTTCTTCAATCGTTCTTGCTCAAACTTTAATGCTTTTTTTTATCTATTTATATATTTAATATGCCCATAATTTATTTAAAAATAAATTAAGACTAATTCTTTCTGGTTGCGATACGCCCCCACTTGGTATTTAATGATGCTCACGTTTACACAAACCTGAACACTTACTCCCACACAAATGCACACAAACACACCTCTACACTTACACTCATACAAATACACACAAACACCCTTTTGTTGTACCACAACTTAATATGTATGATTTTTATTTAGAAACTTCGCTGGTCTGTCTTTAAACCGTATCTTTTTTATGTCATTGTCTCATTGTTGACTGTTTGTTTCTGTAAAATAAATAAATAATAGATTATGCCTATTAGTCAAAATGGCGAATGTTACAGTGTGTAAACTAACCAATAACAGGTCATAAGCCATGTAAATGCCTAGACTTTTATTTTATTTTTATTTGGGAAATCAACAGTTCTACATACGTATTTATAGTAAACAAACAGATATAGTGTATAAACTTAGAACTAATAACAGATTTCTACAAAGTATACAAAGTTAGTAAAGAAAATATATTACATATCAAATAAATACATATAAGTTTATACATATAAAAAATGTTATTTTCATGTACTCGTAAATATTTTTCAATAATCAAAGAATTTTTTATATATCTTTTAAGATCAGTAAGTTTATATTTCCTTTTTAAATCCACCTCTGTTGTAATAACTTTCATTCTTAATAACTCTAAGTATATATACAGCCTCGTCTACAATCATTTAGGCATGCACAAAATATTGTTGACAAAGTTATTTTGAAATCTATAATTTGCCTGTTTTTTGTAATTTAAAAATTGAACTTTTTATCGGTAACTCACGACGGCAAAAAATAAAAAATAAAAATTTTCTATTCGAAAAAATACTTAACAGAAAGAAAATTGAAAAAAATCAGGATTTTATTCTGGATTATTTATATAGCGACATTTTTGGGTTGAATCGCCTCAAGGGCGCTGTATAATAAACATCCTATCACTAATAGGTAAATATCACATACTACGAATACCAATAAAAATATGCGAAATAGATTTAGAAAAAAAATGTGTTTTCAAAATCAATATGGATATTGTGGAGAAATGTTTTCATGCATAACTTTTGAAATGAAATTGTAAAAAAAATATGTCTTTACAAAAACGCAATTATTTGGTCTTGACAATTGTGACGCCGAGATTCGTGACGATGTTCGATTTAAATTTAAACGGTCACAAACAAAGTTTAAAATTTGAACAAATCGTGACGTATTAGGGGCATGGCTAATGCAGTGGACCGTATTCGCGGGAATTTGAAAATATAAATTTAAAATATTTTTTGTGTTACTAATAAGTAGGTAGAAAATGAATAAAAAAATTTACTCGACAATATTAATTTCATAGACCCTTATTTTATTTTGAATTTTTAAAAAAATCGTGATATTTATCTACTATTTAAATATACCAATTTAATTATTTTCCTAATAAGTAGCTACCAGATTCTGATTAGTATTTTTTTTTTTTGTTTATTGATATTTAATTACGTGTAGCTGTTTCTTACTTCTGATGACACTTAAAATATTAAATACTTTAATTCACAATCGATCTGAATGCACAATAAAATCTTCGAGATAGACAGAAAAGTGATATTAGTGATATTTTCCTGTAATCAATCGTACCGGGAGAACAGAGCAAACAAAGAGAAAAATTCTTCTAATTCACTTCCATTATATCAACTGCTATTCCGAAAACAATCGATCAAAGGGCACAGATCATAATGACGGATGGCGATGACTAGGAGGCGCGGGGAAACGGCCTGCTTGTTTTTATCGATGATAAATGCCAGGGTATCGGGAGGCGGGGGAGGTATCACGAGGGGAGGAGAGCGTCACAGCCCCGGCCGCTGATTAACTATCAATAGCCCAGCGAGCCGCAACCCTGACCATTTATCTCCTCTCCCGCTCATTTGTACACGCCAAGAATTTTCTTACACACACTCGCAGGCCACCCACCTCCTCGAGTCTTCTGACCGCCTGGTACCCTTGGACATAAAAACTCTACAAAGACTGGCTGGGGGCAATCGAGCGCCAGATAAGATGAGCCACGGTTCGGCAACGTAGTAAAGAGGTCGACTTCATCAAGAGAAAAAATAAAAAGTGTTTTGAAAAAAATTCAAACTAAAATACCAAAAAATAAATTACTTTTGTTTTTATTACGCGATACAAAAAAAATCTTCATAAACAAAATAATATTTTGTATTTTTTAATATATATCTTGTCTGTGATAGATACATTGAATTATATTTATTTCAATAGGTTACTACTCTGGAAGAGAGCTACCATTATTAAAAAATAAAAATAACTAAGAAAAACTCTTTATTTCAGGAAAAAAACTATGTTGGAGCTTTCTACTAATTTCCAAACATTATCGGGCATTTTTATATCGTATCGTTGCGCTCGGTCGGGGACTTAATGTCGGGTCCAGGGACGCAATGCGGACCCTTTAGGACAATGGTATAAGAGGGTCGACTTACCCCTCTAAGGAGGGTGTAAGTCCCTTGGCAGAATAGGGTCGCAGCACAGACAAGGGTACGCGCTGATGAGGTATCTAGGAGACCCTGGCTGCTGGCGTGATGAATTCAGGACAGCGAGAATTCGAAAACGCGAGAAATCCCGACAAAAAACTTGAAAGGAAATCTGGAATGGGCAAAAACGATCTCTTCGGAAATCTATGCTCCTGGGATCATTATGTGAAAAAATTTAAATCTTTCTAAAGGGAGTTTAAAAAATAATTCATGAAGACATTTTAAGTTATTTTAAATGCCTCCACTCATTTTAAAAAAATTTGCTAATAGAATATTGTAAGAGGGTGCGCGGTCTGACTAATCTTCATACAAATGTTTTTCATTATTTTCTCCTTGGATTATGACACCAGAAAAATGATTTTTCATACACTAAATATATCCACCATTGGCGAGTCTCTATAAATGATTTTTTTTACAAACTGTCTTGAACCATCCAAAAACACTTAAAACCGCTTATTTTCCACCTTCGGACGTACGGTTTACGAATATAATTATTTTTGGAAAAAGCAAAACTTGTCGCCATTTATTTATTGTATAGGGTAAACAAACAGTATGTATAAAACATACGTTTTTTTGTACATTAGTGTAGGACACACATAAAAAAAATGTATATACCAAAAACAATCATTTAAATTTATTTATTCATTACAAATTACATTTGTAAACAAATATTCACCAACATATTATGGCTTTTTAGGCTGTGCCCGTGTTAATCCATAATAATTAACAACAAAAAATATAAAGTAAATTAAAAAAAAATTATGTTAAATCTAACAAATGTAGAAGACGTGGAATAAAAACCTTTGTATAATAATAATAATAATAAATTAAATATGTGCTTCTATCAATATTTATTTGACTTTTGAATTAAATTTACATTATGTAATAGTACTTTTCAATCAATTGGTGTGTTTAATAGAAAAATATTTAGTATAATTACGAGTAAATGTTGACAGCTAGATCGAATCTTAATGTAGACTAAATAAGAAGACATTTCGTCAGGTTATGAAACCGAGTGCAAATCATTACACCACATACCGCTGGGTGGGGGCGGCAGAGAGATATCGCTAAGGGATGTTAAGCCTCCCCTACACCGAAATTTAAACTTAAAACAAAATACATGAAAATAACAAAACATGAACGGTGAACCTTTAAAGCAGTATTTTAAAATTGATTTAGCTAGGATTCGCTTTGTAATATTGATTTTACAATCTGTGTTGGTTTGATGTGTTTTAAAATAATGTATGTACATTCTATCTCATGTTAGATTAAAATTAACGTGAAATCTAGCTATCTAAATAAAAGGTAAAACAAAAAACTGACAATTGACGCAAAAACTGTCGTGGGATTTGAAAAACAACACTCAGGATACATTAAAAAATCATTAAAAGTGGCATAAAAACCCGTAAGGTATCAGCAATTTTAAGGAAAATTACTTGAAAGAAGAGGCTATACATATATGCATACCAATGAAAATATTCAAAAGATATAAACTCTAATTATAATCCATGCATATAAAACAAAATTATCAAAACGTAACCGTGATAAACTGTTTATTTGAGTAAAAAATTTATTTGATATTTATTCAAGATAATTTCTGAGTAATTCTGCTTGAATACTTGAGAAATTATGTAAAATGAGGAATTTATTATAAAAATAAAACACGAGTGATACTTTAATCCATAAATTTGGAATATCCAGTGACCGGTTTCATCGCTTTCGTATCACTCGTGTTTTATTTTATTTTATTTAGAAAACATACAGTCATACAAAATAAGTACTAAGAACAACAATTTTTTAACATAAAAAGACCAATTAAGTTTTCATAAATTAAAAAGATATAAACATTAAATGTGACAAAAAATAAAAAATAAATAAGAATTTTAAGTGAGAAAAGGATAATTGTTGACATTGGCGTTTTCCATGGAGGTAATAAATTAAAATAAATAAAAATACCGAATGTACACTCCGAGCCATCCACGCACACACATGAACGCACATATAAAACATACACAAACATATACATTACATGCGGCACATATACATAGCATAAACCACTCAAGATGTACATTCAGCAACTATCCCAAATAATCGACCCCATGAAGAAATTTTCTGTACAAATGCAACGTGCAGTTAAAAATGTCTACATCAATACTGAGTCCGTTATAATTTCTACAGGTACGTCTAATGAATGAATTCGAGGTATAATTGTTTTTACAAGTTGGTACATAAAAAAGGGAATTTAATCTAGTATAGCGAAGAGGACAACGGAAACCAATGTTTTATTTATATAATAAATTACAATGAACTTCCATCAAGAATTTTCACTTACAAACTTAAATGTTTTTAAAATGAGGAAGTTTAGCGGATTTTTCAATTTTTTATTTATGTGTTAACGGACTATTATCAACAAGTTTTTTTTTAACTACTTTGTGTGAGACGTCTTTTTCTTCTGTTCTGTTAATTCGTCAGTTGACTTATCCTAAACCGGAAGCCTATCACAAATCTATTATCATCGGTTGATTCTGAAGAAGTAGTGACGTTATTCAAAGGTGTTCGTTTTGATTATTTTATTCATACATTTTCAAGAAACTTTGACGTGCAATTTAATACTCATTTTACCGCGCGTAAGAATTCATTTTTTACATCCAACTTCCCGTAAGGCTAAACTTATTGATTCCGCGCGGCTCTAATTCGTTAAAAATGTACTGTATTACTTAATTCGCATTGTCAAATGAAAGCTCGAAATTATTTTTTATTTTGATTTAGGTACCGTGTTATTTTGAAACCGCGTAAACGGGGATTCCGGTGTAGTTACAAATCGCTGAAGATAAAAAAAACTAATTGAAATAAACAAGGTTTCGCTCACAAATGTCATCACATAATTAAAATATACGATGTATCAACCCGCAATCAATTTCTCAGTAAAATGTCAATTTCCTATACATCTGTGTACATCTTTCCTAAGAAGTTCTTTGTGCGAGCGTGGCGGGAGTCACAAGCCGGGGGTGGCAGACAATCGTTCCCCGTCTCCCCTGTATCCTCTCCCTGTACCTACTCGCCACCCCGGGAGGAAGGGGGTAGTGTACCTCCCGGGACCACCCCAATCAGGGATTGTAAATTGCAGGCAGGATGAAAAAAAATGTACCCGGGTTGGCGAAATGAATAAATCGTTTGAAATATACGTCGTTTCTTGAGATTAGGACGTTAATGAGGAAGATCAATGTTTTTTAATTGTTTTTGTACAAATAACATGATTAAAAAATACAATATGTACAATAATAATACAAAAACCATATCTCAATTATAATTTCAATAATGGTTTTATATTTATATTATTTTTCAATTGATTTCAATGATACGATTAACGGTTTTTAATTTTTTTAATACTACTATATTTTACTATTATTTTGTTGGTTTCAATGATACTATTTTTCTGTATATTTGATTATTTATGAATCTAAATTTGTAAAAAAAATATTTTAATATTAAAATCCAATTATTTTTTTTACATTCTATTCTTTGGAATTTTATTATTTATTATTTAAACCTTGTTTTTCCGGATTGTTATTTTATTGCATCACGTGTCGTTATAATTTAATCTTATTAATTTAACCATGTATTTCAATTGTAATTTATTAAGGCTTGACACGGGCACAGCCTAAAAAGCCTTAATACGTTCATTAATAATTAAACGAGTGTAATTTTGAATGAATTAATAAATAAATAGACTATCAAACTAAGCCAAAATGAAAAAAAAAAATTGAGTGTCGTACGTATTATCAATCATGATTTTATAAAGTTTTGTAATTATGAAATTACTCCGCCTATGGCGTCACAAGTGCTCGTAGGTGCGTTCTGCTGATTGGAGAGTTGGCTTCCCGTAAACCGAAAATCTATCACAACACTTTAATATTGGTTAATTCGGAAAAACTTGTGACGTAGTTCAAAATAGGTAATTTTTATTTAAATCATTTTAATGAATTTTTCATACATTTTTAAGAAACTTCACCTTGAATACTCTAATTTTGTCTGCGTGTAAGAAAAAAAATTTTAAACCCAATTTCCTGAGCACTAAACTTCCTCATTTGATTGGTCATCATCAGCATCATTCCCCTTTCCGTATCTAGTGGTGCATATGAAACTGCATTGGTACTCCAATTGCAACGGATTTGAAAATTTTAAATCGCTATAGTGTAAGGTGTTCAGTCTTACGTTTCAGTGGAGAACCACTGTTTTATTTTCAAATCTGCAGGACACGTTTATTTACTATATTCCGTTATATGTTATAATTTTAGCAACTTATTAAGACTTTTAGTTGGGACACATTTATTCAAAAACAGGTTTGTTTTACTGCCAGCCTGCCAGGAATTGAACCCAGAACCATAGCCCTTTTCTCCCTGAAGCTACAGTTTTGGTGCAAAATAACTAATATATCTCTTAAACGAGAATGAATTTTATGTAACTAATCACTTATTAGCAATTCATAACAAGGAACAAAATAACCAAATAACAAAATTTCCTTTAGTCCAGTCTTGTCTAGTTTTAAAGATCGTTTCCATCTTACTTCACACTTTCTATCTGTAAAAAAAACAACATGAAAAAAATACTGGAATTATTAGCTCCATATGCTCACATCAAAAATATTGAATCAGTTCAACAATGATTTTTATTTTTAAAAAGATAGGCTGGAGGTTGGGCTTATCCAAAGACCAATATACGTATAATGAGTAAGAAACTAGCTTAAATATATCTTCTCTTCAAGACCGTAGCAATAAATCCGACCTTCTAGTCCTATTTAAAATTCTCAACTCACTCTTTAATGCGCCTGAACTACTGAGCTCGATAAAATTAATATCCCAATTAAAAACCTCGGACAAAACATACTTTTTCATATCGATAACCATAGAACTAACTATGGTTATCATTCCCCTATGCCCAGAATTCTTAGGTCTGCCAACAAACATACTATTTTTGATTTCTTTGATAACAAGTGGTCTTCTTTCAAACGATCACTGAATCAAATTTAATTATAAACACCTCTCTCCACTCCCACAAAGTCTACTAAATACCATTGTGAATTTCTACTTTTCTTTATAATAATTTTCTATGTATAAATATTTCCTTAAAAATGCCCATTTGGCGTATATATAAATAAATATGTTTCGATGTAATATTTGGTAATTACTGTAAAAATAAAATAGAAAATAATTCATTTGTTTAGTATATCTTGATAAAGAAGAAGCTTGTGTAGTTTTGAAACCGGTTGGTAGAAAAAATAAAAAATAAAATTTCTAAAACACAGTTGTTTTACATTTATTTTATAATAATAAAAACCACAAAGTTATTGCTTCAAATAAAAAATAAAATAAATTTAAAGTTTTTTTTTGTTTATTTATAATGTTGGATTTTTTTATATTTGTAAATACATCGTATTAAAAAAATAACATCTTTTTTATACTGCAATTCCCCGACTATACAAATGTGTATTTTTTTTACTATGGAGTTTAAAAAAAAAGGAAGAAAGAAACGTTATTGTTTAAAAGCTATAAATAACATAATTCAAAAAGAAAAGGTTTTAAATCTACTAAGTCTATGTTCAGGGATCAACGGGTTAAGCTAGTAGGCGAGTGCGCCAACCAGGCGAACTTATTTACACTCGATATCGGGATGTTTACCGGAGAGTAACCTTCGAGTCGAAGACACTCCTCCAGACTTCTGGTTCTATTCCAGACACATAATTGTGTTCTTCAACGCCCGGACACAGTAAAAATTTAAAACAAAGTAAAATAAAATACACGGTAAAATTATTTGGTGCTGACTGTTACTTAATTATTAATAATTAACCTGTGTTTTTGTTTTATTTTATATTTACTGTGGCTAAAACTAAATTAAATTAAAGAAAATGAATAAAAAGTAAAATATGATTTGGCATAATTTCCATACAAATTTCACAGGGGTTTGTTGTTTTAACGTTTTCTTAAGGTAAATAAGTTAGCATTATTTTTAACTTAAAAAATACGAAAATTGTAAATAAATAAATACTTACGTTTGTATTCAAATAATTTTAAAATTATGCGCTGAAAATAGTGGCACAAAGAGAAATTTCAAAGAATCAGTTCCGACCGAAATAGTTGGACACCCCTGGCATAAAATTTTCTTAATTCTTTCAGTGGGTGGTACCAGGGCCACATGAAGCGGATGAGCGCTACGCCCCGCGCATCGGAGGCGCTCGAATTAATTTCCCAAATTGTACAAACTTTCCTACGCACTAAACTCCACGCCAGCCGCGGAATAAAGTGTTGTCGCTTATGCGTATCGATACCTCCTCAGCGCTTCTGCAACCCGGGAACGCTACAATTTCCTGTCAAATAATAAATTATTTAAGATTACTTTCGTTTGGCCCAGTCAAAATTTTGTCCAATCCATAAGTTTATAAATTATTTAACTTAAAATTATTTTCATGAGTAATAATTAATTCTGGTCTTCAATAAAAAATAGAACACAACAATATATGCAATGAGCATAAACTTTGGGGTACCTCTAAGTAGAACTGCCTTTTTTCAGAGGCATTTTGCAGTATTGGGCCCTAGGTTTTTTAACATGTTGGACCCTGACATAAAGACGTCTGTCAGTTACAATGTTTATAAAAAGAAGGTGAGCAAGTGGATTAGGGTAGACCTTTTTATATCCTGTAATTATTTTCATGACTAAAAATTGTGTTGCTTTTAATTGAAAAAAATCTCTTATTGTTTTTATGTATATTTCATTTTTACTTTGTATGTTTATTCATTTACATATGTTTTATTTTTATTTTTAAACTAGTATTTTACACGTATCTTAATTTTTTCAAATTATAAATGGTATATTCTGTAATTTATTTTTATTCTTCAATTTTTAATTACTAACGATGTATTTTGAAATTTGTATTTATGCTTCAATTTTTATTATTATCGGTATGTTTTCCAATTTATATTTTTGTTTAATTTCTTTATTACTAATGTTATATTTTATAACGTGTATTTGCGGTTCAATTTTTATTATTATCGGTATGTTTTCTAATTTATAATAATTATGTCTCATTTATTTGCTATTAATGGCATATTTTCTAATTAATTTTTATGATTCAATTTTTATTATTATTACTTGCATGTTTTATAATTTATATTTATATTGATTTTTTGTAATGTTATTATTATTCTTTGAATTGATTAAGCATCATTTAATGAAATTTAAAAAAAAACACATGAAAAAAATAAGGTCCTTCCTATACACAGGAATTTCCTAGCTAGTCGGGACCTGAAACAAATAAACTCTGTACATTTTAAAACTGCGAAACACATAAAAAAATATTTTTTTTTCTTAAATACTCGTATACGAGTATGCTTAGTAATAATTTGTAAACGAATCATTTACTAAAACAATTATGTTTTAAAATATTCCCTAGTTCTTCCTACACAGAAATTTAAGTAGAATATACAAGTAGCGAAACGGCATTTAAATTCCATAACTGTCATTATTATTAATTTGTGATTAATAAAAGTATCATGATGTGCACCTATATTTAAATATATTTTAAATAAAATAAATAAAAATAACTTTGTATTTAACCACTAATTATTTATTTTATTTTAATGAATAGCCACAAAGTTAAAGTTTCAAATATGAAATATTTTTATTAAATACTTCGGTATTTTGGACAACAGACAGCACCTTTAGCGTGTCCAAAATTTTCAAATCATTCAATATCCCAGTTTATTTATTCATCAGCTTCTAATTAGTGAGAACTTCGACGTAATAACAGAATAAATAGTAAGGAAAATGAAATAATTTGCAGCTAGGACGACTCAACACTCAACACAAAGCATCAAAGCAGATAATTTTTGAATATTTTTAGTAAGATGTTTAAAGTGTGGCACGTGTTGTTAAGATAATATGATTTATGTTTAAGATACCTTTAAAGTTCCCTAAATGTGTTTGTTTCCAAGCAAAATGAAGGTCGTTCATTCTCTCTGCTTATCCCTAAAGCCAAACAGCAAATGATGAGTGGTTCATACTTGAGTATAGGAGATATTACATACGACCCCGCTCGCTGTATCCCGAGTACTGAGGGTGGTAGATGAACGTCTATTTGGAGCTACGGGGTGACAAGGGGGCGAATTAGGGGGGAAATGGGACGACTCGAGGGCATCGCGAGGGTGGGTGGGGCACACTTCAGTGCCCCGTGGCACGCCGGGGGACAAGTCCAATTTGTTATATCTTAGGGTATATTCGATGACGCATCGCGACAAGCTTCTAGCCGAGGCAAGACTTTGGAAAAATAGGGAGTTTTGGCGGAACGTTCAATAAATGGAAGGTTTTGACGCTACCGCGGTGGAAAAACTTCTCGTTTGCTAAGGAAATACCCCGTGAACGAGGCATTGAATGACTGGAACAAATATTACAACAATACAGATTCTTTCTAACTTTTCCGATTACGACCAATAGACGCTTTCCGCTTTCCCGGCTTTCGTCAAAATCAGCATTCACTACCACCAACATAGTGACTTTTTATTTTATATCATCTAAATATGTACATATATGGGATTTCCTAGAACTGTTATCTCTCACCAACTTCAGGGTGTCTGGAAGAATTACTAGACAGGTGCCACCGTTTTGTAACAACAATTCACGGACAGTGTATACTTGTAATGCCGTATTAAACAGACTTCTTGAATTCGGCAATAGTTATTACCACGTATCGGATATATTTAATGTAGGGTATTGTTCCTATAGAACAAACTTTTTGAACCTTTTTCAAAGATGGTGAATGGTAATTTAACCTTCAGTACAATTATTAAATGAAACACAAACTTTATGATTTACTTGTTGTATTAATCCAAAATATTTTATTATATAATTTGATAATTACATTTATTTTTAAATTGTTTTAAGTTTCAACTGAGTGAGTTATATAATTTGTAAGTTCAATTTTTGTTTCTAAATCTTGGGCAAAAAGAAAAGTATGTTTTAAAAAATAATTGAAGCAATGGCGGCCTCCGTGGCGTAGTGGTCAAGACGCTTGACTCACGCGAGGAAGGTTACGGGTTCGATTCCCGATGAGAAAAAAAACATTAAAATAAGATTTTTCTCAAGCCTAGGTGTTCTGTGATGTAATTCACCACTGTAATTGGGCCTCCTGGCCTGTTGGGGTGCAAAAAAAAAAAAAAAAATATATATTCATGTTATAGGTTTTGTAAAAGGAAATTTTGCCGCATATTTAAATAAAATATATTATTAGAGATGAATACATCGAATACATTAAAATAACCGAATAAAAGAACAAGTAAACAATATTCTTTAGCCGTTGAAAAAAGAACGAACATTTATTATTTTTTTATATCTATCGATTTTCCATTCAATGTTTTAAAAATAAACTGGCATTTAAGAGTTACATAACGTTTAAGAAATTTAATAAACAATTAATCAATCATTTTTATTGTCAACTAATAGTAGTAAATATTGATAAATAACCACAAATAACTATAATACGTAACATGTTACTAAACAATATTAAGAATACTGATTTAATTTTTAAGATCCTCATGACTTTTGAATTTGTTTTAACTAAGTATTTTTTTAAAAATAAAATTTTTACATCTTTTACTTTATTTTTTACTGTGTTGTTTTTTTTATTTCTTTCTACTCGGTATTTTGCTATGTTTTTTTTTCTTTTTTTTTCTTTCTTTAAAGAAAGAAAAAAAAAGTTTTTAAATATGCTTTTTGCTATACACATACATTCATTTTTTTTATTATGACTTTAAATATGTTTCTTACTGTGTATTATGTTTTTATTTCGCATTTACTGAGTTTCTAAATATTTTTATAGACATATTTATATATTTTAATGGTTTTTACTATGTTTTCACTGCATTTATTACTTTGTTTTAATCATATTTTTTGCTACGTTTTTTTACTTCATTTTTACTATGTTTTTACTACATTTTTACTATGTTTTTACTACAATTTACTATGTTTTTACTACATTTTTTACCATGTTTATACTCCATTTTTTACTTTGTTTTTCACTTTGTCCTGTATCTTTATAACTGTTTCTATATATTGATTACTGTTTTATATATTTTTTTACTGTCTCGGAACGGGATAAATAACCCTAGTTAGACAGTCAAAGCACCTTTACATAAATTATAATTTTGTGTATGTAATATAATGATAATAATAAAATAAAAAATAGAACGTTAAATACAGAAGTGAGAAGTATGCTCAAATTATGGCAAATGGAAAAAAGATTTTTGTAATTGATTTTTGTAATGATATAGTAAAATATAAAATATGGTATAGCATGTAATGTTTTTCAAATAAAATATTTATTCATGTAGGTTAAGTATGAAACGATCGAAGCAATATATACGAACATGCTGAAGAATTGTATGATTACAATTTAGTAGGACTTTAAACTATAAGATTATTGTGTAAATATATTGTTGTAAAATAAACAATACCGACTTTTTTACATCACTTTTGGTCACACGAAGACATTTAAATTCTTGAGCCAAATGTCGCTGTCCATTAAAACGATCGGTAAAGTGAAAATGTTTAAAAGGGCTGTAAAAATGGATAGTGGGGTAGGTAGAAGAAAAATGGATGGTATTATTCTTACTTAAGTAAACGAATTGTTTGTTTTAGAGAGGAATTAAGTCAAATATTTGTAGCATTTTAAATTTGTGGGTAAAACTTTTGTTTTATTTTATTTTATTTATTTATTCATTCAAAATTACAAAATTAAATATTTATGAACTTACTAATGCTTTTTAGGCTATGCCCGTGTCAAGCCGCAATAAAAATACAAAGTAAAATTAAATAGATCAAGTTATTATGACATAGAATAACAATCTAGAAAAAAAATGTAAATGTAATAAATAATCCAATTCCAAAGAATACAATGCAAAAAAGATAATCAGAAATAATTTTTAAAATATAAATTATACAAATTAAGATCGATATTAAAATTAAGATCACACACAATCAAATTAGTGATATCATTAAAATCAACAAAATAATAGTAAAATATAGTAGTATTAAAAAAAAAGAAAATAAGAGTATCATTTAAATCAATAGAAAAAGAATATATATATAAAAGCATAATTGAAATGATAATTGAGATATGTTTTCTAGAAACTCACTCAATACTATAGTAAGAAATATAAGAAATAGGAACAATAAATCATATGCCAAATAATAGTACGTACTAAATTAAATTAAACAAAAATACAATTGACCTAAATTTACTGTCTTATATTTCAGTTAAAGATTCTTCTCATCGTTTCTTTGAATCCCTTAAAATAAATATGTGTATATTTATGTTTTTCCTTTTTTTTTTAAAATGTTATTACTATTCTATTTTATTTTTACATCTGAGCATGTTTTTCATTCTTTATTTCAATTCTTAATTTTTAATTACTCTTACAAATTCTCTTCATTTTTAATATTATTTCCATTTGTAAATACTCACTACAAACTACAAACTTTAAAATATCTTTTTTTCACTTAAATTTTAATTTTTAAATAACTTTCATTTATGTTTTTCTTTTTCCTTCTCTTTTTTATACTTTCATAACTAACCTTACATATAATTGCTTTATAATATGGAAACTTCACTGGTCCATTAGAATTAAGTCTAATTGTGTAAAATATTAAACTTTGTAACTGTACTGTATGTTTTCTGAATAAAAGAAAATAAAAAAAGTTAAAAAAATAATGAAAAAAAAAACATAAAAATTATAAAACATTAACTGGGTTTTAATAGTTTGTAATTTTCAACGTTTTATATGAGCACTTATTAGTTTTTACCCGCGGCTTCGCTATATTTAGGTAATTAATTGTGTCATTTATCAATAAGGGTTTTTGTTTACTAAGATTGAAAGTAGCTTGGTCTTCAAATTATCGCTATGAAAAAAATACGATGGTCCGTAAGTCTATGTTGATGTAGTATCGTTCTTCTGTTCACAAATCTAAAATTCTACTACAAAACCAAAACGAAAAACAAACCAAACTAACAATACAAGTAATACAAAATAGAGCTATAAGAAACATAAACGGTATACCAATGGAAACGCATGTCAAAGACATTTACAAACTTACTGACACTCTCCCATTTTTGGTCATACCGTATTGTGAGATTGCGAAAACGGTGCTTCAGGGTGTAAATAAAAACTCTCTCACTAATATTGACTATACCTTTATTCGTGACGTCCACCAGTATAATACGCGACAGTCAAAATATTCACGTACCTGCATCACGCACGACAAGGTATGGTCTAAGGTCTCTGCTGTACCTCGCTTGTGTGAGTACAACAGGCTACCGGAGTCCTATAGAACGCCAAAAAATGACTGTATTCATTAAAAAAATTACTACTTGAGGAGCTACGTGGAAGGTGAAATTTAGTTTAAAGTTCTTCTTTTTTCTCGGATATTTCTTTCTTACAATATATAAATATTTAATTTTTATTTTTATTATGAATTGTTTAAATTTCTTTGTATTATATTATTATTATTTTATTTTATTCCAGTAAAATGGCTATACAGTGCAGAGCCAATTCTACCATATAAATATGAATAAAAACATAAATATAACAATAAACATAAAATAAAATTTTATATTTGCAGCACTTATGGTGGTCTTAGCATATCCTGCCATCGCTCGAACAACGGTGAATGAATCCACAATGCAGTGGCTTGGAGAATTTCGTTATTAGAGCTTTTCAGGCGTTCCCATAGGCTCCAGGCTCTTTGGTGAAGTAGGGCAGCGAAGGTGTTTATTCGTCCAGCTGAAAACATTTCAGAGGCACTGCAGTACCTAGGCAATCCGAACAATTGTCTGTATGAATTATTATACTTGACCTTTAATTTATTCCATGCTGCTTGCGTATAATTGTTCCATAGTTCCGCTGTATACATGGACGTCAAATACGAAGTAAAGGTGATTTTCTTCACTTCGTTACTGCATTGAAAAAAGCGCCTCGCTAGCATAGAGGCCCTGACATTGATGGTTCTTCTCTGTCTCTCTATGTCCTGAATATCTTTACAACCATCAGTCAGTATGTGCCCTAGATATTTGACTTTTGTAGTTACCGTGGGGATGGGTGCACGAACTCAGAAAGTGACGTCTTATATATTTGCTTGCTATCTTATTTCAGTTTTATGTACATATTATTACTTGTTACTATATTATTATTATTACCATACCTTTATGTAAATATTATTCTGTCCTAGAATGAACTTTCAAAAACAAACTTTTTTTATACACAAAAAAACAACATCTTGGCATTTTTTTGTAAATGCATTCTCCTCGAATGCAACCCCGGTAGATCGATGAATAAATCATTTATGCTTCTTACTTCTTTTTTACTTATTAGATTGAAGATTTCAATATCTACGAACACGCACAGCGCAAAGATCTATATTTCTCTGAAAACGGCCCGTAAATCGGTTGAGCCGTTTGGGAGTTCAGTGACATCACACGTACAGAGGAATTATATATATATAAAGATTACATTTTGAAAGTGTACTAAAAGTGTAAAATTGTAAAGTTAGTACTAGGGGTTAAAAACGGTAATTCAAAAGAATAATTTCTCATGATATTTGGACAACTATCGCTTCTTATTAAAAAGATACTTAAAATCCCATTTATAATTCTTGATAATGTAAAGTAACGTGTCAGGGATACATAAGTTGGGATGAGGTGAACCGGCTTTACTACATTTGCAGTACATAAGTACAATGTAGCTCGTATATAAACTATGGCAAGGGTCTTTAGGATCCAAACTCCGCATCAGGAGAACAGAAAAGGTTCGGGGAGGGTCACCTTAAGGGTGCGGGCCGACCTCTTGTCAATTTTTGAGGGCCGGGTACCCGTTGCTATGGCTTCAGCGGTTAACTGGCAACTATGTTTGTATACTGTAGCGCGGTACGGTTAGATGATTTTGAAAGAAGGTAATGACAAATACATAACGAAATGCGGAAGTTATTTATATTCATTGAATATTACGTAAACCTCTTCCGATTTTATGAACTCCTGATAATACTATTTTCCTATTTTCCTAATTTCACATTTTCTTTTACATAAAAATTCAATTCGTTATGTGTTTTGCATCTACCAAAAAGCTTATATGAAATCAGTTTGAAGTTAAAGTTACTATTTTATGATATTCGTTTTAACCGGAGCAAACCCGTAAAAACCTTTTCGAGGTTAAATTTGGCGAAAAAAAACAAAATAAACGCAGTTAAGTGCCCTTTGCACCATTCGTTCGGCACATACATGTGAATATCAAGAGAACGTGTTTTTTTTAAAGAATGATTAACAAAAACTGCAATGAAACAAAGCAGATTAATTAATAAAATATGATATTTGTTGATATTCGTCGATAGTTTAAAGTAGGTTTGAGGTTTTAGATTAGCATCGAAGGAACAGATACACATATTTGGGTTTAAAAATAAAAATAAAAAATAGATAAATTTATGAGATGGAACCTACAAACTGAAGAAATTTCTAATAAAATAAAACGTTTGATTCATTTTTTCATACCTTAAAGAAATATACTAAGGATTAAAGAACTAAAACAATTGTATAATGGATTGGTAAATTCAATACTGACGTATGGTCTGATTGGCTGGGGAAGCTGCACTAAAACGACTATGGCTTCAGCAGCGTTAGCTCAAAAATCAGTGTTAAGAGCTATATTAAAAAAACCATACCGATACCCGAGTGATTCGCTCGTCAAAGAATTTCAAGTGCTGGATATTCGTCAACAGTATATATTGAGGTCAGTAGCGGTCACACATCTCAACAGGGAAAAATACGCAAGGGTTTGTCATGTTCATAATACTAGACACTCCAATAAGGATCTGATTCTACGGAGAGGAGTCAATACTTTTTTGGCTCAAAGGCAGCAATATTATATAGCCCCGAGGGTACCTTATCCCAGTTTCGTGGAAATGTGGTGGGATTGCCAGGCTGAGGAAGGTGTTGACTGCATTCTTAGTCCATATTGGTCGGAGGGAGTCAGAGAATTTGTTGTCCGATGTAGAAGGACGTAAGCTGGTTGCTTGTTTTACTAGTAATGACTTAGGACTTAAGATATAGAGATTTTGGTATTATTTATGTTTTCTTTGGATATTCATTGTTTACCTTTAAGACTTAAAAAGCACACATTATGATAAAACTGTAAATACTTTTGAATATCATTATAAAATACATAATTTACTGCCTTAGAACGGGGAAGCTATCCCTAGTTAGGCAGTTTAGATGAACTAACAGCAAAAATAAAAAATATGTATGTTTAATTATAATTACTTGTATATTGCTGTAATGAATATGTAAAAATAAAAAAATAAAAAACATTATTTAAAAAAAAAAATGCATACTGCAAATAAATCATGTTTTCGTTATAGCAGCATATGTTAGTTTGGTTTTTCTTTTCTTTTTCTTTTCTATTCTTTTCATGGTCATGTCATACCATTTTTATATCCTATAAACTTTTTAATAATTAAAAAAAAATGGCCCACGCTCAGACGCTGAAGTCCTTGTGGGCATTTTTTCCTATTTATGTTACAGCTTCATTTTAAGGTGTATTTTTGTAATTATATTTCTATGTAAAAAATGCTCGTATATGTATGGAAAAATAAACAAATAAAAAAAAAATATTATAAAAAAAAAAATTCACATACATACCGTCAACGAAGAAGTTATGGTTTTTATAATTTTTTTTATTTGTTAATTGACTATTAAACTAAACCAAAATGTCTTTATCTATCGCATTATCAGCGTTACGATTTTTTTAAGTTCCGTATTTTTAAAATTACTTCATAGTTTCCTGAAAATATACAAAAAAATAAAAAAAACGGACTACTTTGAATGACATCGCTGGTTCATATAAATCAACCTAGGATATGAGAGCTATGGAAGATTTCCGGCTTGCTTGCCCTGGATGGACCAATCGGAAGAACTGAATGAGAATAAGCGGAAAATAACCTCTTACGTCACACGCGGAGTTATTTCAGAAATACAAAAAAATCGCAGCATTGATAATATGATATATAATAATTGAAAAAAAATATGGATTAGTTTAATAGTTTATTAACAAAAAAAAACATTGAAAAATTGCTGACATTCCTCATTTAAAGCTCTAATTTTTACCGCGCGTAAGAAAACATTTTATCGTCCAATTTCCCGTAGGGCTGAAATTCCCCAGTACACAGAATAGAATAAAATGAGCATGTTTAAACGAATACAGCATGATTCTCTTTTTATCGACCTACCAGAGTTGCATTCGACGGAAATGCATATTATACAAAAAAAATGAAAGGTGTTTTTTTTGGGTTTAAAAAGAGTTTGTTTTTGAATATATACAAACAAATTTCGCTTTTTATGGATCCCAATCAGATTATTTCCTTACATTACATATAATTTATTCCTATTTATTTCTTTTTACTGGATTTTTGGTAACACAAAAATATTATTAACTGAAATTCAATACATTTTTGAAAATTGCATTCATGAATAAAGTTGTTGGTGAGATGAGCTGAGTTTGACATTTGCAAAAAGAATTCTATATTTGAAAATGAACTATTTTATGTTTTGGAATTCAACCATAAACAAGTACCTAGGTATTTACTTAAATTCAATATTAAAATATTAATACTTTTTAACTTTGGAATTCAATAGGTACCTACTTATGAATGAAAAGTCTTTTTCCAAGGTAATCAATAGCAGACAAGCCAACGTCATTTATCTAAAATAGTATATTGAACGGTGGGGATTTTTTTTATTTACATCAAATAACGCGTTGTAGATTGATTAATTTCTGATTGTATGATCACCGCATTACTCCGAATAAGAGAGAAGCGCGCTCATTATTTCAATATGTAACCTGTTCCATTTTATGTCCGCCGGATGGCGCGTGGGATTTTTGGAAAACGTTCCATGTTTTCCCTAAAAATCCCATCGCCAGACCATTTTGGAAAAGGGTACGAAAGGGATATTCGGTCAGACCTACGTAAATACATAGAATAAATAAAATGCCACAATCTACGAGGATCGGATACTGGATTATGTATGTGGAGTTAGTTAGTTTTCAAACTCGGGGGGTGTTTACATTATAAATAGATAGTTTATAGCTTTAAATGTATCTGAAGGGTTGTATGAATCAGAAACTAGGGACATTAGGGGATTTCGATTATTTAAAAAGGTTCAGTTATTTCGAGATGGCCATAGTGCTAGTGTTTACTGTCAATTTTGAAATTTTCTTAATTTACGAACCCTCATATCTTTTGTTTGGACAGAATGAATCCAAAAGACGGGTTTCTGATTCTTCAGTGTTAAGAGAATTTGCAGCGGATGAGCGGTTTGATGAATAGATACTAATCGTATTTGAATAATTTTTTTCTGTCACTCTCTCTATTGTGCGAAAAAGACTACTGCACGTCGACTGATTATGCTTGACCATAATCGACACAATCAAAGTTTCGTATTCCCGTTTTCCGCGCCCTAAAATTACACCGATTTAGACTTTTTTTAGAAAGAATATCAAAAACATATTTGATGTCTCAACCTGTTTTGCCTTTTTCAAAAAAAGTTATATTTTTATACCGTACGCCCGAATACGGCAGATAAAACTAGACGCTTTTAAGGGTTTTTGGATGATCCTAGCTCCTATAAAAGACAATATTATATTCAAAAACATTAACAAGAGAAACACGCCAATGCAATGGTGGATATTTAATATCTATTGTGCGTAAATAATCCAGGGTGAAAATACGGGAATACGTTTGCATGAAGAAAAGTCTGACCATGCATCCTCTTTAAAATCTATTTTGTACAGTAGAAACATTTATAAGTGCAGTTTAGATATTTCAGAATTATTTTACCTACCAGAAAACTTTTGTAAAATGTATTTTAATTTAGAGTTGCTTTATAAAATTGTCAATTAAAATAAGATCAAAATATTTTATTTTTTTTATGTTTGTAAATAAAACAATAACTTGTATATAACATATAACAAAAAAAATATTTATATACTTTAAATATTCAACAACATCTTTCTTTTTAAGATTTTGAGATTACAAAATAAATTAATGCAATAATAAAGCTCGGCCTCGTGGTGTAATAATCAGCGCGTTTGCCTACCAAGCATGAGGTCTCGGGTTCGATCTCCGGCATGGTTAATATGAAATATTTATTTTAAAAGGGTGTTTTCACACCAGAATATTTCATAGTCCCTGGACAATAATTTCATATTAACCATGCCGGAGATCGAACCCGAGACCTCATGCTTGGTAGGCAAAGCGCTGATTATTCACCCACCAGAGGCCCTGAGCTGTACCTCTATTGCATTAATTTATCTTCTGTAAAATAATTAAGAGGGCTTATTTGTTCTTTTTTATACATTTAATTGGTTGAATTTAACTTAAATTTAATCGAAAATAATATTTCATTTCTTGATTCTTCCAAATCTACTTACTGAACTAAGATCCAAATTAAAATTATTAAATTCTAGATTTATTTTCATAATATAGTATGAATGACGCGTTTCGTCTTATTAAGACATTTTCAAACTTATTTAAATATCTTTCAACTCTAGTTAACGAAATGTATTTAATAAACAAAATAAAACAGTTACGCCAGGAGCACATGAGAACACAGAGAATTTTTCTCCTGACCCTGTATAAAGTAGTGATATTACTTTCCGATTTTTTCTAACATACTGTTTCGGTGTTAAGCGCGGAATCATCAATACTATCTGATGGAGGCTCTGGTTTCGAATTGTTTGTACCGATTATTTTTTATTGCAGGGAAGGAAGGCTTTCCTATGGAGTTTGCTACGGATGGATGGCGTAACCCACCAGGGGTACACAGACACAAACAGTATACCATGGCACGTTATGTATGCTCGAAGAATACCGCACGCAGGCGGCGTGGCACACATACACGCCACCCACTATCCCCGACCGATGCGAACGAGCAAAACACCTCCCCGAGGCAAAAAGAAGAGAGGAAATTATATTCCATGGCGCGACATGGTTCAGTGGAAAGGATTTTTCGGCGCTTGTCGCCAGATTGAATGAATAATTCTGTGTTGCCGAGATGAGCGCTAAGCCGTCGCCTACATAGCCCCCTTCAGCCATCCACCCTGAGGTTTTACCAAAGGGGTATACAACCGCTACCTCCTACCACCCTCTGCGCTCCTGTGGTGCGGTGCCATAGAAACTCGTAAAATTATTATGATACACATACTAGCAGGCACAGTTTTCACATCCTACACACCGTTCTTGATCTCCTGGTACATACGGCCACACGCTTTGTTTCCTTCGCATTTTGTTATCCGATGAACAACATCGAGAAACGAAGTAAGAGAAACAAATAATATTTTTCAATAATAAAAAAAAAACACTTTCCGTCTTAATATTTTATTTTTTTTCAATATTTATATTTTTAATATCGTCAGTCCAAAGCTAAACATAAACATAAAATCTCAAAATTTAAGATACACATGCAGATAACTATGTTAAGAAACTAAATGAAATAATGTTTTCTCATTAAATAGTATTAATAATCTGCTACAAATAATTTAATTGAGTCAGACCCTATCTAAACCTCAAAATCCGATTATCTCAAAATATGTTCTTAAGAGATATCTCACTGTTGCTTTGGGCTAGCGATATCTACAATATTTCTTCTATATTCTCCTGTAGCTCAATCACAAATATCTATCGACGTGCTAATAAGCGACGTGATAACAATTTCTCACCGTGGTTGTTTATCGTATTCGCGATCACAATGCAACATCCGTGAACACCTAATATTAAATGTCAAAATATTTACGTTTCGCGACGTATAATCCTGCTGCGCAATCACATATTTGAATTTCACCGGTGTAAATATGGAAAACATTAAAAAACTGCTATTTTTATTTAATTATGTATTATTTATCTGGCTATTCATTGCCTAGCAGGATTATATGTCGCGAAACGTAAATATTTTGACATTTAATATTAGGTGTTAACGGATGGGGTTTTTTGATCGCGAATACGATAAACAACCAGGGTGAGAAATTGTTATCACGTCGCCTATTAGCACGTCGATAGTTATTTGTGATTGAGCTACGTACAACTACTTATGTGGAAATACAATTTTTCAATATTTGTCACTTTATTGAAATATTCCCCATGGTCGAAATATAAATGTCTCCCTTCAGCTTCGTTCCCAAAATATACCATAAAAATGACGATCCCATAAAATTGATGGCGAAGTTTCGTAACACCTCATTTTCTTGGGTTTAATGGTTATTAATAATTTCTTCTCTTTCTGTAATACCAATGGTTATTTATTTAATTACATGCAGATAATATAGTAACTCAACTAGCGGACCCGACAGACGTTGTCCTGCCCGAACGTTGGCTTGCCTGCTATTGGTTTGGAAAAAGACTTTTCATTGATAAGTAGGTACCTAGGTACTTGTTTGTGATTTAATTCCAAAACTAAAAATTTTTAATATTCAAATATTGAATTATAGTAGGTACCTGGTTGAATTCCAAAACATAAAATAAATATTTTTTTCAAATAAAGCATTCTTTTTGCAAACGTCAAACTCCGGTCTTCTCTTCAACCGAGGGTTGTACTTATGTAGAAATACATTTTTTTTAATGTATTGAATTCAATATTATTTTAGTATTACCAAAAATTCAGTAAAAAGAAATAAATGGGTTAAAAATAAAGAAATTATAAGGAATTTAAGGAAATAATTTGATTGAGATCTACAAAAAACAAATACTGTTTGTAAACATTTCAAAACAAGCTTTTTTATACACAAAAAAACATCTTTCCATTTTTTTTGTAAATGCATTCTCCTCGAATTTAACCCGGGTAGATCTATGAATAAAAAAAAATTATGCTCCTTTCTTCTTTTTTACATAGTAAATTGAAGATTTTAATATCTACGAACACGCACAGCTAAGACCTATATTTCTCTGAAAACCGCACGTAAATCCGTTAAGACGTTTAAGAGGAGTTCAGTGACATCACACGTACAGAGGAATTATATACGTAAAGATAGATATATTATACACGTGTTTCGAAGGCCAGACCGCGAAACTTTAGAGAAACATTCTTCATAGTAAACTTTTTAAAGAATTCTAACGCTTTTTTAAAAACTTCATTTTTATGAAAAAAAATAATATTTTATTAAAAAATTGAGAAAATCCTTAATGTCTAGGACTAGCATCCTTTCCAGAAACTTCTACCACGGCACTTCCGAATTCCGTGTCCGACGCGCATAGTTTCGTTTGTAAAATACGTTTCTAATCTCAATTTTATTATTTTAATAAAAAAATGCGATTTATAAAAAAATATACATTATTTTGGGATACTTTTAAAAGTACATCATAAAAAATGAGCCACTAAAGTTTCGCGGTATGGCCCTGAAAACCGTGTAAATAAAAATCGCATGGAATAAGTTATTTCAAAGTTTTATCGTATGAGAGCCAAATCACATCTATCGATGAAGGAAATCATCTTCCGCGACCATAGCAGTATAACATGTTATATTGACCAGTAAAACAGTGGTTTTCATTTTAAAAAAAAACAATTAGGGAATCCCGCATTCTTAAGCACATCGGTGAAATTGTATTTAAATTAAAGTTGAAAATAAAATGAACACTTTCATACCAAATATTTTATTTTTAAAATTAATATTTTTTTGGCAAACAAAAACTAAAAAAAGAAAAATTTCTAAACACGAACTTTATTAGAAAAGTAGCAATATCATACGTAGCATGATATATTGCCCTAAGATTCTGTCACTTATTAATTTTAGAGTCCCAGTAACGCAGACCAGAAACCAATCTCTTTTTAAAATTTCTAAATGTAAAACTAAATCTTTTCAAAATTCATTTGTAAATAGAACCTGCCATATGTGTAATCAAAAATTAAATTGTATTGATATTAATAACATATCTTTAACATCCTTTAAAAGTGAAATTTCCAAAAATAATTCAAGTTATGATGTTGCGCCTTGAATCCGCAGCCTATATTATGCAGGTGATGTGCAGTTCTGTATGTAGGCACATAATAAATGAACACTGTATGGTCAACTATAGTTGTATTATTTATTGTAATGTGCAACTGTGTGACCAATATTAATTTACATTTCTAGTAATATTATAAGTTTTGTATGATTAGTTATTTTATGTTATGTATAATTTTTATGTGACAACATTTACAATAACAATATTATGTGGAAGCCTCTAATTGGACTTTATGATATGTATTTATGGTATAATTGATTCTTATAAATGTCTGTTGGCTTTCCAATGAAATAAAATAAAATAAAAGATTAATCGTATTTAAATTTATTTTATCGTTCTCTCCTATAAATAATACACGTTTCCAATTACGTTTTTTTATTACGTGCGCACCCACACAAACGCATTCTCACACATTCATTCACGCTCATTTATTTACACACAAAAAACAAACGCCGCACACATACAATTTTATAAACTCTTTTCTTATATATAATTAGATTTACAGTGGATTTTTACAATTTGATTATTGTTAATGGATTTCTATTTATTTTTTATGTAATAGCTGTAAAAATCCCGAATAAATAAAATGAATAAACATCGTGTATACTGATAATTGATTAATTACGCGTATTTTTAATAATTCGATATTGTAAACACTCAATCTAAGTATTTTAATTAAGTAATGTGTTTTAAACAGTGTTTTTTTCTACTTTCCTTTGTGAATTGAAACATGTGGACATCGCCAGACGCCTCCAGGAGACCCTATCACCAACCAGCATTCTCACCTCCCACCAGGTCAAACTCGCGTCCCTCATTCCGCCGAAGAATCGTCACCGACGGCCTTCCAGAACGGTGGGATCCCGTGGGCGTGAAGAAGTGGCAACTTAAGGCTCTCCCGAGGTATTTTCAGCATGTGTCCAATCCAGGTCCGGGAGTCAACCGCGTCCGTTCTTGGACTTCAACTATAGTAATGAAATCGAACTGCCTAATACCCAATAGTCTCCTCAAACAATTACATCAAAAGCTTAGAAGTTTGGTGTTTTGAGTTTTGGGGTGCCAGGATTTACACCCACGTAACGGTAACTTATTTATATATACGCCCAGTGTGCATTTTTAAGGACATATTTAAGCATGGAAAATTGTTACAAAGAAAAGTTGAAGACACAATGGTATATAGCAGACTTTGTGGGAGTGGAAGCGGGAGAGAAGTGTTTATAATTGAATTTGATTTAGTGATCGTTTGAAAGAAGACAACTTGTTATCAAAGAAATCAAGACTAGTATGTTTGTTGGCAGACCTAAGAATTCTGGGCATAGGGGAATGAAAACCATAGTTAGTTCTATGGTTATCGGTATGAAAGAGTAAGTTTTGTCTGAGGTTTCTAGTTGAGATATTCAATTTTATTGAGCTCAGTAGTTCAGGTGCATCAAAGAGTGAGTTGAGAATTTTAAATAGGACTAGACGGTCGGATTTATTTCGATGGTCTTGAAAAGAATATTTAAGCTAGTTTCTAACTCATTATACGTAAATTGGTCTCTGAATAAGCCCAACCTCCAGCCTATCTTTCTCAAATATTGATGTTGAACTGATTCAATGTTCTTGGTGTGCACATCATAATATGGAGACCAGATAACAGAGGAATACTCTAGGTTCGGGCGAACTAGGGAACAGAAGAGAGTTTTAAGGGTATTGATATTTTTGAAGTCAGTTGTGCTTCTGTTAATAAATCCCAGGAGTGAATAAACAGTGCTTATAAAATAAATATATAATTACTTTGAAATCAGTAAATTTCTGAATGTTTTAAAGGCGAAACAATAGTTCTAACGAGTGATTGAAATGTAGGAAGGTTAAATAAATGCGGTGGTACAATTTTATCGCGAAATAAAAAGCAGTGAAGATTTAAAAAATCGTATCCAAAATAAGAAAGAAAAATACCCGATGAAAGCGCCTGAAATTTTTAATCTGATGAAAGTCTGGGGGTTTTTTCTTTTGCCGTTCATGCCACCTTACGAAATATCCACTGGCGTCACCACCCCCTTCTAGGGGGCGAGCGTAGACCCGGGGGGCGGCGAGAATAGGGGGCCGGACATTAAACTATGCCAGCGTAGTAAAACCCTATGGGGTTTATGTATACCTACACACGTATATACTATCCTCTTTGGGCGTTATGGACTCTAAAGAACGGTATTAAAAATCTGATTTCTCACATATGAAATTGTAGATAAGACATTTTACTTATAAAAGTACGGCGAATATAGTCATTTGGATTTTGCAGTTTTTACTTGCAAATGTCATTTGCCACGTAGAAAAATGTACGGATACGGGTGCATACATTTTTAACAAACATTAATATAATTTTATTTGTTTTTAAATTTGTATAAACCACTTAATTTTTTTTAATTACACTTCGAGCGGTTTCGAGGTTACTACCTCATCGTCAGGAATTTAACTAACTTATAATTACACGCGTTGCTATTTATACAATAAAATATTGTATGAAAGAGACAGAAAATTGAAAGAGAGAGAAAGAAGATAAAATAAATCATAACGGGAATAGTTTTAAAAGAGGACTCGAAGTTAAATTTAATTGGTTATTTATTATTTGAAGTTTTTCATTAATGGCTTTACTAATTTCTAATCGCTCTAAATTATCTAAACGAAAACCATTTTTATTGACATGCAAAATTTCTACACACGTTTCTTGATTAAATGCATGGTTTTCGGATATAAGATGATTTGCGAATTCTGAAAAATTATTATTACTCAGACATTTTATATGTTCTTTGATTCTAACTTTAAATTTACGTGAAGTTTTTCCAATATAGAAATTTGGGCAATTTAAACAATTTAATTTGTAAATTCCCGAATGATTTAATTTATCATCCTTATCTTGTTTCAATTTGTTTATATTTTACCTATGTTATTATTTTACTGTACCATATTACAGTGCCAAAAAAAAGGAAAATCAAAAAATATGTATATAACGTCTAAAAACTTACTAACTTATATATCAAACATTTTATATTCCATTATGTATTAAATACAATATTTATTATGGTTTTAAAAATATTAATTGCAGTTCATTATAATTTGAATTTATCTACTTAATTAAAATTTAGTTGTTTAAAATAATTCATTATACGCACAAAAACTTGTGCGTATAATGAATTATTTTCAGTGTTTTTTTTTATTTATTAATTGTTAATAAACTATTAAAGCAAGCCAACATTTAAAAAAAAAATTGAATCGCAATATCAGCGCTTTAATTTTTGTTGTGTGTTTCTGAAATTACTCCGCGTGTGACGTCTCTAGTTATCTTCCGCATTTTCTCGGTCAGTTCTGCCGATTGGTCCGTTGACTTACCGTAAACCGGAAATCTTTCACAACTATATTATTCATATGAACTAGTGACGTCGCTAAAACTAGATATTTTTTGGTTAATTATTTTTCATAATTTTTAAAAACCTTTGTGGTACAACTTATTGCTCTAATTTTTACCACCCTTAAGAAAACATGTTTAATATCCAATTTCCCGTAGGGTTGAACTTCCTCATTCCTTAAGTCAAAATCGATTCCTCCAGATATATTTGTTCGAAGGTACGCATCAGCTACAGACGTAAATCTTTGTATTTTCGCAATCTTAAGATAGTACCTTAATTCTCCCCTGCAGGAAAAAGAAAAGGGAATTAGATCTATCCGTCCATTAGCGAAATTCAGAAAAAATAATAAACGGCAGGACAAAAGCCCGATGAACCTCCCCCAACTCGGGGGGCGTAGACCCTTAAACATCCCATTTCAGTTCCTCGTACCAGGGGGGTAGAACGGGCAAGCGGTGAAACCTTACATCTGACCCGAGCTTTTCAAACGGAGCGTTTTTCAAGCAGAAATTAGGAATTTCTTTATTCGGTTGATTTCCTCGAAGGGTCTTTGTTAATTGACAATTTCGAATCGATGCAGAGGTTAAAAAATACTTCGAGCATGTATTGTGTACTTGTTAAATTAATTTGACTAAAATGCTTTTAAAACCACATATTAAAAGGTTCATCAACAAATTTATTTGTAAATGGTGCAGATCTGAAAGCTGTGAAACAACAAAAAAGCCTTGTTATTTAAAATGCCGCAGGCTAAACATAATAAAAAATCTGATTAAAATATCTACTTGATAAAAAGCCTTCTCACATATAACACCGAATGTGCTACTAAAAATATACAAATCCGACTCTCGAATACGGGTTTCAAATATGGAATCCCTATTTTGTTAAGAATACCTTGTTGGAGAGAGTCCAAAGACGAGCTACAAAGTTGTCACCAAATCTGAAACGGTTTCCATATGTGAAGAGACTGGAAACTCTCGATCTCACAACGCTGCTTTATTTGACATCAAATGAGTATATAATAAGAAGAATTCAAATCCAAATAATAAAAGGCATGTCAATGAATCGTGCGTACTGCTGGTGACACAGAAAAGTAGCCAGAAACTAAAATGCACGCAACAATCCATGACAAGACAGATGCTCGGTGTATGTCTAAGAGACAGAATAAGAAATTGAGAAATAAGGCACCGAACCGGAGTCGAAGATATTATGGATCGTACAGCAAAATTAAATAGCACTGGGCAGGACACTTGGCGAGGCAAAATGATGGCATGTGGACACCCAGAATAATAAAGTAGAGACCGTGGGCCAACACAAGAAGTGTCGAAAGGCCATGGGTCGATGACATTGACTCGATGGCCGTTAAACATGGACGGGAAGGAAGGGAGACGTTTGGAAGAGGCCTTTATACAGCGTGGAGAGAACAAGGCTGAAGAAGAAGAAGAAGAATAATCAGTATTAAGAAATTACAAAAATATAATAAAATTAAAAATAATAATAAAATTTGCACAAAATCTAGACAGCTTACAATCTGGATTCAACAACCTAAAACTACATTTAATGGAGAATAATTTATTCTTGAGGCAGTATTCAATCAAGTCATTTAATTTGTTTGTTTAATTGGAATTAATATTTTTTCCAACCGGGGGAGCATCGCTAGGTAAAAGGTACCCGTCAACTTCATAAAACCGTAGTCATTTTATTTTTCCTTCCTCAAAAACCCCGTCCAAAAGGGAAAAGTTGAGTATTGTGGCTTCGAGTTGAGAACTAGCACCCCCAGCGCCCCCTGCGCTCCTAGTAGCAGCTCGGGCTTTACCTATAAATAGGGGAGGCTTTCCCCCGCGGGAGGTGGGGGCTAGGGGTGGGGATGGGTACTTATCTAACGTGAAATCCGCCCCCACCCGAGTGATCCCTTCGCTCACTTAAACCGTTGAAGTTTAAGGGTATTGTACAACTATGTGTGGCTACCCGGGGTGAGGGAAAATTAAAAAATATACCCCAAGACCCCTAGAAAGATACTAGATACTGCATAGCGTAGGAACCGAGTAAGAACAGAATAAATTCCTGCTCAGAAAGTAATATCGTTTTACGCATATATGTTGAAAATTCTATTACATAATGTAAGAATGTTTTAGTCCTTAAAATATAGCTCGATTAGAACGACAGTTGTCAGCAAAAGTGGCGACATAACTTTGTAGTAACGTCTAAGGAGTAATTTAAATTGACACACGAAAAATCATTCGTATCTGGCATGTTTATAATTTTTTTTAATACAATGCTTGACATATAAATCAACATAATTACATAAAATCAGCTTTAAAACTAAAATAAACCTAATTAATAACGATGTTCTTACAAGATTACGTCATTTTGCAAAAATGTTAGAGATGGGACAAATTGATCAATGTAAATCGATAGAATAAAAATTAATTTCATTTGTTATTGCTCATGAAAAAAATTATTTAATGTCTTACTTTTTAGTAAATAATTGTCTTAAACACACTATAATAGGCTTGTTTTTGGGTTTTTATATCAATTTCCGGAAACAGAGTTTCACGTTTGCATGAAAAAACTGATAAAATCGATTTGATCGGTACGTGATCAGTGATCAGTAATTTCCCAGCAATAGCGACATTAGTTTGGCAGCTGTCATTTTAATCAAGCTTTATATTAAGGACTATAATAACAAATTTTCATGCAATCGACAATGAGGTACTTCAGAAGTTTTAATTAAAGGATTAATTTTTATCGCACGTGCAAAAAAATTTTTTTTCAATTTTCCGTAGAACTGAACTTCATCATCGTAGTTATTTAACATAACTAGGAAGTTTAGTGCTACGGAAAATTTTAATGAAAATGAACTACTTTAAAACGTCAGAAGTTCTAGAGAACAGCTGGTTAGAATAGCCAAGCAAACCGAGGAAGCCATGTTTAGCGTGTTTTTATAAGTACGGGGTTCACTCTTTTAGTTTGATCGTCTATAAAAAAATACATTTTTTTTAACCACTCAACTTCCTCATTGGCAATGGGTCGATCTATTATTATAGATTAGTAAATAGTAGTGTTTCTACGTCACAAAACGCAAGTACGCGACGTCGAACAAGCGGTAACATCTTAATTCCCAAATTAAAAACAACTACTGCACAACATCATTATACTTCCGGATGAATATTTTTCTTTAATGTAATGAACAAAGAAAATAAAAAGAGCGGTCAGGAATACAACATATATAAGAAAGAAGTGGAAAGTAACAATCATAATTCTTTTTTGTGTAGCACTGATTATAAACACCATTTATTTTTTTGCAATTCATAAAAACAAAATATTCAAATTATTGTAAGACGTCACTCCCTATTATGTACTTAAGAATTGTTTATTTCTTTTACTTAAAACGTTAATGTAAATATAATATACTTTTTTTTTTAATAATGTATAGATTTTAAGTCTTCACGATTTTGATTAGATAGACAGACGATTTTCCATCTAATAAAAATATTATAATAAAAAGAAAATAAAGCTATATAGAATACAAACCAAGAAAACGGATTTAATCTTCAGTATTGCTTTTAAAAAAATATTTATTATAATATAGTAATTTTATACTTAAAAATATAAATTTTATTTAATACCATTCATTGAACAAACAAACCATTCTGTTTCGAGAATAGAACACCAAATCACTGTGTCTTTGTACAGATCTCGTTTCCTCTACATTTATACATCTTCTCATGCATGCACGCAAGTATTTGTGGTGGTCATAGTTCATTGATTGAAGACACACAGAAATACAATCATATCACCTGAAATATAGAGCAACGACTGCAAGAAGAAACTCAGCGTTTTCTATTGGATACAATACATTATATTCTGCAAATTAACAGTGTTGCATATAAAACGTCCATCTACATAAGAGGAGCGTCCTGCAGTATTAACTTCATTCCCACCATGGAGACATGCAGAACAAAGTAACGCCCAGTAACCCCAACGAGTCAGCCAAAGCGAGTCAGCCCAAGAAGTCAGTTCAACCAAGTGAGCTCAATGCAATCACTCAGCATGTAGTCCAAGTGCATAAAACATCATCAACGTTACTTTCGTGCTCCATAACAAAGCGTGGTAACTTGTTCGACAACTAGCTTCAAATCGTAACTTGCGTACCAATGCTGTATTTGCTGTGGGAAATTATAAAACCAACATTGGATTCTTTTCCCCTCCGCCAAGGACCTGAGAACAGTGAACAAAATCTCATTAAACAGTACTATCGATATTTTCCTATAGCAAAGTCAAGCATTCAAGAAACATGTGGTTTTATCACTCCTGACTCGCGATGACACACTTGCCATGTCCGCCTAGATTATGCCATAATTTTACGTTTAGTAAATTTAAATAGATTAAAGGATTGTTTAGACTAAGTGTTATTATATGCATACTCATTAATGCCAATCTGTTAGGGCTTCCATCAGCCTTTGATCGGCTTAAAAAAAACAAGCAATAAATACACATCAACATCAACCTCGTGTCTCTGTCAATATTTCTGTCAGTCGGGCCAGGTATTTTTCGGAAATTTTCGTTTTCTGCATCCATCAACATTTGCATCGTAAATCTTTTAAGCAGTTCTTCCGCTGTCCATTCTCTCAACATATCCACACCAACGCAACGCAGCACCCCTTTCTTGATTTCGTCGATAATGCTTGTCTCAGCCTTACATAATACACGGATCTCGACATTTGTGGGCCTTCGTAGAAAGTTTTACCACACATTCGCCTTCAGCATTTAGCGTACTTTCACCCTTGATTTTGTAATTCTTCATCTAACTCCCATATATAACGGTCGGAACTAGGACTCTATTTTTATTTATATCACTACAGAGATGGGTAGAATTTTTGTTTCAAGATTATGGATATTCGAGCGTTTACAGGGCTTATGACCTGTCATAGGTTGGGTTCAAGTGGCCACTTTTATGTAGATACTACAACATTCCCCATTCCGCTTATTAGCGAATATCCATATCGGTGACATTTTTAGTTTTTGTATATATGTCATGAAACAAGGAAAGCTTTCGCTAGCGCGTTTGGAGCGGAAAGTAATTTGCTTTAATACTTAACCTCAATATCAAATACATAGATGGATCTCTGTAGTGATATAAATAAAAATATACCTACTCCCCCTTGGGATAAAACCCAGAATTGTGTGTGTATAAACATGTAAATATATATACACATACCAAAATAATATTGTGTAGGACTCTATTTATTGATTAATTCATTAAGGTCAAAAATTATCAGACTATAAATGATTATTTTGATCCATTAGTAATGCACATGCTCGTTTAGTACGAATAATTGAGTAACGCACGTGCGGTCGAAGAAATAACCGTCAAACTGTATCGAATTCGATCGGGTTGTGGTCCTGTGGCTAGTGTCTTGGACTCACGGACCAAAGTTCCTTGGTTCGAATCCCACTTTACCCCAACTTGATTCAATTTTCTAATAGTGAGTTATTTACAACTCGTTGAAAATGGCCCTCAAAATGAAATATTTGCGTAAATGCAACGCAAATACGAACGCAAATATTTCTTTTATTAAAAAACAATATTTTAAAAATGCGTTATTAACATAAAGCTGATCTCAAGCTTGACGAAGTTCTTTAGGGCTCAATTTTTTTATTTTATTTTTTTAATCATATAACACAAAGTATTTTACAAGTATAATACGTTAAATTACATTGCCAGGAGTTACAACAACTCAATTCGGGACGTAAATAATATTAACATTTAGAAAATAACACATATTGAGAACAACAAAGAAACAAAGCAAGTTTAGCACCTTTATAGCTAAATATAGTACAACAATATATACGCCTAAAACCTTTTCTTACAGAGAGATAAGGTCATTAACATTACATGCCATGCAGATGATGCTGCCATAGTGATGATGAGAACATATCCATCTCAGTTAGTAAACATCTGGATGCCTAAGAAATGTCGTATAGTACAATGAACACATGATTATTCGAAACATAATTCGGATATACAAAACGTGTGTCAGATCGATCATGGTGTATACAACAGAAGCGAGGATAGATAGAGAGAAAATAAAAAATACGAAAAACCTAGTGGAAAAACCAAATAGAAAAACCAAAAAACTGCTCAAAACGATAAATTGATATTTGCAAAACCATCAAATTTAATATGCAACGCCATATTATAATAATAAAAAAAAGTTCTTCAGGAAGCGGTGGCCCGCGGTAGAATTTATCAGGAAAATACAATTAACCGGAATTTTATGGCATGGTATTGTAATGGACTCGCGGATTAGAAGTCCGAGGTTTAAACCGCACTCTATAACTTTTTGAATAACACGGTTATTTACGACTACCAAAATGACAACACCGAAAATTTTTATTTAAAAAAAAGTTTCGAGAACAACAACAAACCATCACGCCGTTTCAAGCAAGAGAGGATAGAACGCCATATCACCCTGTCTTTGGATACAGACCTCGCTACCGCTTCATTCATACATCTTCTCATACACGCACGCCGATTATTCCTACTCTTGATGTGTCCATCTTCAAGTATTTGTTGGACTTGATCGCGCCATGTCTTTCTCGGTCTTCTTAATTTTTTCGTTCGTCAAAATTTGCATCGTAGATCCATTTAGCCGTCCTTTTGCTGTCCATTCGGTCTACGTGTCCAAACCAACGCAGCACCCCTTTCTTGATTGTGTCGATAATGCTTGTCTAAGCCGTACAAAGTGCACGGATCTCGACATTTGTGCACCTATCATATAAAAAAACGTCAAAAAGTTTCGCGAAATAAAAAATAAAAAAAATATTTTTAAAAAATTGTTTATTTTAAATCTTGAAAAAAATATAATAAAACAATACTCTCATGGGCGCTCTAATAATTTCACTTATAAATTGCTCAACACATGTGCGTTATTAATCTTACGTTTGAATTTAGACTTTTTTCTTCTTGATGAATGTTTTTTTCTTTTTATTTAATTTATTAAATATACGGCCTAAGCTAATAAACACAGTTATATGAGAAAAATATGTACAAGAAACTGAACAAAAAATAAATAAAACTATTATCATACCTATGCTGTGTTTGGGGTTTTGCAACTAAGAGCAAAATTTCTGAGGTGCAGATTATTCAGAATAGAGCGATCAGAAATGTGTTTCACCTACCGTATGATACTCATGTAAGGGACATTTATTTTGAAACAAAAATCATGCCTTTTAGCATGCTTTCCTATTTCGAGATAACTGACACTATCATTAATACTACTCTCGACTCAATGCACAGTAACATAAAGCCAGCTTTCATTGGAGACATCCATCGGTACAGTACTCGATCAAAAAACAATATATATATTGGATCTGTGAAGTCTACGAAGTTTGGTATTAGATCTTTACAATACATAGGTTTCAAGGAATTTAATAAATTGCCACAAAAATTTAAAGTACCTATTTCAAAATATAGAAACAGGACGTGCGAATTAAAGAATTATTTTTTCCAGAAGTACTTTGAATAAATAATGTTAGTTTATCCAGAGAATGCGCATCTTGAACATATATCTTTTAATATTTTACCGTTTTTGCTTGTATATGTAATTTTTAATACTATTTAAATGTTATTTGTGTTTTTTTTTATACTTTTTTTGGCTTGTATACATAATTTCAATACGTTTTTGATAAAAAAAAATTAACCTGTATTGGGTGTGCGCATATTTTGTTAATTAAAAAAAATGATTTTATTTTGTACTAGTTCAGTATGTATATATACATGTAATTTTTAAACTTTTTCAATTTTCTTTCCCAGATTGCATAATGTAAACATTATTTTGAATTTATTTCTATGCCTAGTATTCAGTTAATTTTGTTATTTTCAAGTATTTTTCATACCCTTTTTAATTTGTAGTATATCATAATTTTAATTTTTCTGCTTTTGTAAATAATATTATAGTTTAAAATATAAAAAGGTCTTTAAATAAATTTGTTATCTGTATGTCCCTAAATGAGTTTTTTTTTTAAAAACTCCTTGGGAATATTGTATATAATTATGTATAATATGTTTTCAATTTAATAAAAAAAAAATTAAAAAAAAAAATTATTTAAAAAATTAATTTACTAATTCAATAATCAATATTTGTATGCAAATCATATTTGTTTGTAACATTAACTTGTTAATACCATTTTTTAATATGTATATATATATATATATATATGTATTTCTGTTTAAATTCTTTACAAGTTACTAACAATTTGCTTTTTAATTCAATTACTTTTATTATATCCATTTAAATTATTTTTTTCTTTTTTAATATGTAAAGTTTCACATTTTATTTTGCATAGCAGTATGCTTTTTATTGTTTCTACATGTATACACAAAAGCGTTGTTTATTTTTTAAATTATTACTTACTATGTTTTGTACTTCCCTGTATATTTTTTGTAAATGCCCCTTGGGCGTATTGTAAAATTAAATAAATAAATTATTTTTTGCTGCCTTGTGAAAATTACATTTTGCGATTTCGCCTTTATTTCTAAATGAGAGTCTGATTTTTAACTTATCTCTGGTATAATGGTCATGTTTAAGTTAACTCTGATAATTTTTTTTTCAAAATTATCTTTTTTTTAGATTTAATATTTTTGAACAGAAATGGTATTACAATTTGGAGTTTGTCCAAATGTTTGTTGACAAAAGACTGGATTTTACCCCCCTAAATGGTATTGTAAAATATTTTTAACCTATGTTCGTAATTCTTTTAACATCAACTTAACCTAAAAATTTGGATATCTAAAAATATTTAAAAAATATTACTTTTTTACTAAAAAAAAAATTGAACCTTTTTTCTGTTTCTAAATTAACTTTAATTTTTTAACTGTAATTTTCCTTCAGCCTTTTAATAAACTTTGGTAAAAAAAAAATATAATCGGTTGAATTTCAAATCCTGAAAATAACTTGAATGAAAAATGCATCTCTTGTATCAAGGAAACATAATATGCGAGAGAAATTAAATAGCGAAAAGAATTTCAGATCACCACTCCAAAGAGCGGTATCTATGAATATGTTCCGTTTTGTAATACTGTACATAATTATATTCTAACGACAGCTTCCTACTTTGAAACTACATTTGGCTCTAATTTCATTGTAAGGCAAAATCCAACAGACGAAAATTTCAGAAACTGGTATAAACTTCTGTGTCAACCGATACACAAGGCGGAAAAAACATTGTCACCGGAAAGTACACATATGAAAATTGTTGCATAATTAGAAATACTATTTTATGTGTGATTTCGACATCTCTCTGTCGTTCTGCTGTCCTCGTTCCAAGAATTTTTCTTTGTTATCAGGAAAACAGACTTCTCCGAGTTGTCTGAGTCATTTCAGCAGCAGATTAGCAGCACCGGCCGTGGGAGGGGGTCGAGCTAGTCGTGTGTTAAACTAATGCAGGCTCGCCTATGTAACTGCGTACCCCTCCCCGGTCCGCCTCGCCCTGCCTCCCTGGGCTCCGACCCGCGCCCCGTGGCGCCGAAGAAGTGTGTACCGGAAAACTTCACCTCCTCGCCCCCGTGCCACCCTGGTACACGTCCAGGGTGTATTCTTGTCTAGAAAATATTTGTTTATTTATTTTTCATTACTTTTTCTTTATTTTCCATTGCTTCCATTGCATTGCTTTCTATTTTCATGTTATTTTATTCTACGAGTTTGTGCTAGCCGTGTGCTTAAATGGCAAGTTTTAAAGTCGCCATGCTCCTTTTTTTTAAAATTAATATTTTTATTTATGTATGGAATTTAAATTGATTGTCAATGAGAAAGTCCAGTGCTACTGATTTTTTTTCCTAAAGTATCAATAAACATCGATCACTTTCAGCATATCGGGAATCTTCGAGAATAGTGTTTTTTTATATTTTTAATTTACATTATACATAAGAGGTAAAACAGAGTATTATAAAAATAAAGGATAATTACATAGCAATGAAATACATATTAACAGTAAAAATAGTAAACAAAAAATCCCACAAAGGCATGGCATGGCTATTCTAAATAACTGTTCTCCAATTCAACAAAATATAAAATAATTCATATTTTAAGCAATGCATCAAACTACATATTACGTATTTTTTATATGTAAACGTTCATTGTGCAAGTCATATGATTTCGTCTATACATTTATTTAATATCGTGAATAACTTAGCAGAATACGCCCTCCTGAGCTTAGGGAAACACTCCTCCTAACCGGCGTTGCGCCCCTGATACCCGCTACATTATCAGGCCTCGGGTAGGGTCCTAGGGTTTGGTCGGGTAGGGTTGGGTCTGACGCCAGAGAAGGTTGTTGTTGAACCCGATGTGTACTTTGTCCCCATACCACCGCCCGCCTGCTGCTACCCTGATCCAAAAAAACTAAAATAATGTTCAGAAAAAATATTTATTTATTTTTTATCTAGCGAACTTCTTTGCAGATCCATTACGTTATTTGAAAATTCAACGAGGAGACAGAATAGAAAATGTAGAGTATAAGAAATGCATTTACTCTCATTTTTCCTTAAAATTAGAAAATAAATGTCGGTGACAGTTAGACTTAACTTTGTTCAAGTAGGTTTAATTCTACAAAAATATAATCCATACTAATATTTTAAATGCGAAAGTGTGTTTTGTTTGTTTGTTGGTTTGTGTTTCTTTCACGTATCAGCGGAGCGACCGATTGTCATTTTTTTTGCACAGGGGTAGCCGGATGGATGGGATGTAAAATAGGATACTTATTTTTATTCCGAATAAAAAAAAATACAATGATAAAAAAGATTATGAATTAACAATGAGCAACGTTATTTGAAAACGAGTAGGCGGTAAGGTGATATGTCGAAAAAAATCAATTTGAAATTAATTCTTTTATTTTCTTTATTTTTTTTTTTAAAGAAAATAAATATTTGCGTTCTTATGATATACCCAAATACTTATTTTTGAGAAACATAGTTAACGAATTGTAAATAACTCAATATATAAAAAAGGGAATCAAGTTGGCGTAGAGTGGGATTCAAACGACGGACCTTTGATCCGTGAGTCCGAGACACTAGCCACTGGACTACAACCCAATTTGCTTCAATTTATTTATAAATTGATTGCATTAATAGGTATATATTTAATGCAGGGAATCAATGTAAAAGTAGTGAATGACAAAATGAATGCTGAGCGTCTTCTGGTTGGGATAGTCTCCATCTAAGATCAGCCTGTTCTAAGATTGAGTTTTTTTTATATTTTAAAATATAAGTAGTTCTATACTTAACAATAAGAAAAAGAAAAAACGAAAAGTACTTAGCATAAATGCATAGCTAATCAAATGTAAGAACAAAATGATCATTATTCTATAAATATAAAGTATATTGTAAGTGCTAAAAATACATAATGTTACTTAAACATAAATAATACAGTAAAATATACAATAAAAAAACTATTATTAAGTAATGTAATACAAAGAATATAAATAATATGTGTACCAATAATGAAAAGTTAACGTTTCTTTATGTAAACATAATTTTCAAAAGAATCTCTCGAATATGTGCAGTTATTTATTTAATTTACATTTTAAGTCCTTTATTTTTGGTATTAATTGACTTGCTTTATGTATGTTAAGTTTCTTTTACTTTTCGTTTAAGTAGTATTTTGGATTTATGAACAGAAAAACAACGTGACGTCGCCGTGGACCAACGGATGGTCGTATTTTTTCATAGCATAGTTGGAGGACCGGCAATTGATACAAGCTACTTTGCGTCTCGAAAAAATATAAAATTCAATTGGGAATTTTTTTATTGCTAAACGACAAAACAAATTAATTACCCAACTGATTTCTCTTATTTTCTCCGTGAACGAAGCCGCGGGTAAAAACTAATAAATAATGAAAGCAGATACCCGATGAAATCAAAATATATTTAATATTTATATTTACTCGTGTTCAAAAAATTCAGTAAGTGGTACCTGTGCTATAGATAGCTATAAGTTTGTACCTTCGTATGATAACCTCCTTCATATATAATATTATGTATATTATATTATATTTACGTATGTATAACAGGATTTCATTTCAAATCGTATCGCTATATCCCTAAGCCGAAGTTCCTCTACACTACTCCTCTCCACCATGCCACCCTGGTACCTTCGTTTTCCATTTCCTACTTAGCTGGTCTTCGACGTTACTCACCTTGAAAGCGGCGGTAGGGGCATTAAAATTCGGGCAAATTTTCCCCCAAAATGGCGACGTTTATGTCGCGGTAGAGGCCCGATAAAATCACTCGGGAGGTTCTATGTTAGACGATGCGAATCATGTCACCGGCAGGCGGTTATGCCACCCTGGTAAGTTTATAAAATCTCTAAATGTGGTATTTAGTTAAAAAATTAAGATACCTTTTTTAGAAGTCATTAAAATATCAAATCTAGCGACGACTAACATGTTTGAGGGCCCTGCTTTGATTACCGCCAAGTTAACCAATGAAATATTTTTAGTGTGTTTAAAAATCAATAAGGAGGAAACATGCGAAAATGTACCAAAAAATGTATCAAACTATCAGAATTACATTGTTCATTTGAAGGTAAATAACTGAAGTTTGTAAATAACTAAGGTTTGAATGACCAACTAAAATAATGCTTAACTAATCAGTATAAAAATAAAAAATAGTTTATATATTAGTATGAATCGAATGACATACCATGATTTGAAGTATTTCTTTGGACTTTTTCTTGTATTTGAAGGTTAAAAGACATAGAGTACGCATGTCGAAAAATGAAGTTTTGAGATATAACGTTTTTAAAAAGTTTTCAAACTCTTGGACACTAAAACAAACTTATAAATATAATGTAACCTGTTTAATGAAAATAGCCTATATCGTTATACTGTATATAATCTTATATATCGCAATAATAAAAGTAATATTTTATTTTAAATTATACTTTATTATTTATGTATTCTTAGCACATATACAGGGTGTTCATTAAACCCTATCACATCCGAAACCACGATGATCAGTATGAGCAAGAATACATATTGGCACATAAAAATAATTTTTTGGAACGAAAAAAAAAAATCAATAAAAGCAAATGGTTGCTCACTTCTGCAGGGGAGAAACGAGGGGGGAAGGGAAAGTCTGATACACCGACAACCGAGCTCCCCTACTTCTCCCCTGCAGAAGTAAACAACAATTTGTTTTTTTTAATATATATATTTTTTAAATTTTCTTTGTTTTAAATATTTTTTTAAGTATGCTAATATGTCTTCTTGTCCATACTGATCATCGTGGTTTCGGATATGACAGGGTTTAAAGAACACCCTGTACATACTTTATATTAATATAATAACAATTATTAATTTCTTACATTTGATTAGCTATGCATTTATAATTAAGAATTTTTAAAGTTTTTTGTTATTGTTATATTAGTATAGAACTACTTATACTTTAAAAGATAAAAAATCTTCATCTTGGAACAGGCGGAGCCATGTTAGATGGAGACTATCCTAACCAGAAAACGCTCAGAATTGATTTTCTATTTACTAGTTTTATAAAGATTCCCTTGTAGTAAATATTTATGCTTGTATATGCAATAAATTTATAAAAAATAAAAAAATAAATGAAAAAGGAAAAAAAACTAAAATGGTTCTCACTAATTATAAATCATCGCTTTGTTCCCAATATTAAATTAACATCTACCCTTATCCCCAGCGTGCATTTTTCCATTATATATCAAAAAAACTTGCACCACAACAGGCCAGGAGGCCCAATTACAGTGGTGAATTACATCACAGAACACCCAGGCTTGATGAAAATCACATTTAATTTATGTGTTCTCACCGGGAATCGAATCCGGAACCTTCCGTGTGGGAGTCAAGCGTCTTGACTACTACACTACGGAGGCTCTTCTTGTTCGACTATCTCGGAAAGCAGAGCATAAAAATGTAAAATTTTAGTAAACAGAGATGCATATCGTGTGAACTGCAGTCAGATGCAACTATTAGTTTAAAACTCATAAAAATTGACATCCGTCTTTTATGTCCTGTACCTTTCATTTGAAATCTGACGGAAAAAAAATAGGCTTATTCATAGTTGCTTTCTTTACTGTTTACTTTAAAAAATTGTCGTTTCATAATCCGCCTTATTGGCAGTGGCAGTCCGTATAAATTCGCATATAACGGAAGAACACGTCGTGTAAGCGGGTCTTAAGAGACATTTCCTTACAAATCCTACGTTCATTTGCAGAAGAAAAAGAAGTTCAATTGTTGAATACATATTTTATAGCGCCTACAATATACCAAATTTAAATGTTATTTTTTTCAATTGAAAATGTATTTATTAATAACCCTTATGGTTTTTACATTGTTGTTGATAATATTTTTTACGTCTATTGAAAAGTTTGTCTGAGTCTTTTGTTAGTTTTGCCTGGTAGTTTATTGTATAATTTCAGTCCCTGTTTTTTTTTATTTTTCACTGTCCTTGTCTCGTTTTAGAAGGTTGTAAATGATATTTTTCTGATATTCTCGTATTGTGTCCATGTTTACTATTTTTTTTTTCAAGTTTTAGTTCTTTGTCTACAATTACATCAGTGGTTAATTTATGAATAAATCTTAAGGATTCTAGTAACATTTTCTTTTTTTTACATATTTATTACAGAAATCTACAAGTAATTATTTATACAACAAATTAATTAAGTAGTAAAAGTAAACATATATATAATTTTATTTTTGCTATTGGTTCATCTAAACTGCCTAACTAGAGATAGCTTCCCCGTTCTAAGGCAGTAAATTATGTATGTTGTAATAATATTTAAAAGTAATTACAGTTTTATCATTCTGTGTGCTTTTTCAGTCTTAAAAGTAAACAATAAATATCCAGACAAAACATAAATAATACCAAAATCTCTATATCTTAAGTCCTAAGTCATTATTAGAAAAACAATATCATTTATTTATATAATTGGTTTAAAGAGTTCTTTAGTTGCATTTAGATAGGGGAGGTCATATTTATATTAACTTAAATATTTTATTTTGCTGTCTTTGTAGGCTGTTTATGTCATTTTGATATCCTGTTCCTCACATAAGTTGCATAGAACAAATTTTAGTTTTTACATAAGGCTTTATACATTATATTTTTTTCCGTTTGATGGAACAAAGTTTTTGATTTAAAAAAAAAAGACTCAATTATGTCGCCACTTTGCTAATTAAATTGTTGATACGAATTTTCCATGTCATTGTCTGTCTATTTTTAGTCCTCGTGTTCAATTTCAGTTAGTCGTTCATCATTTATGTATGCATCTATTTTATGACATTTTTTTCTAGATTCAAAATGGATAATATTGCATTTTTTTTCATTAAGTGTCAACATTGTTAGGTCTTCGTCAATGATATTGTTTGTTTATACGTCTGTTTGATTTTTATAGAATAGTCTAATTTCGTCGGCATACATAATGATTTTTCCTTTAAAATTGTACAGTGATAAGTCATCAATATTTAAAATACATAAAAGCGGACCCAAAATAGATCCTTGTGGTACTCTACAATTTACTGTTTGTATTTGGCATTTATTTTCATTTAGATATATGTAAACTCCTTCCGATTTGCTATAATTATTTGTATATATTTCTTAATGGAATTCTTTCTTAGTATACCACTTTTTATATATAGTTTCGTTATATTTTAATTATTATTATTTTAATTTTAAGCGAGCAGCTTAAGGCTGGAGTCAGTTGTTGGCACACTTAAACCTTTCCAAAAACAAATCTAGTCAATTTCAAAACTTATTGAGACTACACGTTGAGACCATTAAATTGATTATTGAACTTAAATTTGTAAAAGAAGAATTATAAATGATTTATTAAATCTATATAAAATAGCAAATGGCGTATTGGACGTCCCGGAGTTGACTAGTGTTATCAGCTTAAAAGTACCAGTTCTAAATACTCGGCAGCTAACGTTATTTTTTAATCTCCTGGCAGTCACAATTATTATTACAATACACCAATACCTAGACTACACCGGCTAGGTAATGAGTATGGTGAAGTTGATATATTTCGTCTGTCTTTATATAAATATAGGTTAAGTATTCAAAAGGTTATAAATTAATTTGTATAAAATTTCTTAATATTGTTCTTTATTTACTATTTTTTTTCTCATGTATCTCTATAATAATGTATAAACTTATATGTATGTATATGTATTCATATGTAAATTTATTAAATATTTTTCTATGTACCCTATACTTATGTTGGTACATTTCCTGATTTTTACTTATTATTGTATCTTTTAGCTTTTCTTATGTTATCTTCAATTTTAACTAAATTTACATACTTATGTTTCACTGCTGCACTTGAATGTAATTTCTAATATATGTAAAAGCCCGTAGGGCGTGTAAATTAATAAATAAATAAATCACACATAATAATATGAATCTAAGAAAATAATGGATTTAATCAAACATTACTTAACTAATTAAGGGTTGCAGAAGTAAATAAATGGTATTTCTGTGATTTCTGAAACATAAGAATAACTTACTATACAATCAATAATAAAATAAATATTCTCACTGAAGAGCTGGACTGTCAATGCACATATAAATTAGCTATTAAAATTATCACATATTTAATATTTATTTATTACATAAACAAGGGCCTTAAAATAATGGTATACAATATATTCATAAACACGAAAAACGTATCCCAACTGAACACAGGGCTCATAGAGTTTCCAGATACAATTTTTTTTTTGTAATATGTATCTTCAGATATAAATAAATAATAAAACAAACAAATAAAAGTCTTCGAGCTAAACCATGCCAACCCATCCATATTAGTGATTGGATGGGTTGGCATGGTTTAGCTTGGCAAGGCGCGATTGGTTAGACGGCTAACTGTGAGACTGGCGTCGCGGGTTCGATTCCCGCCAGTTGCAAGAAAGAAATCCAAGAAATATTTTTTTCTCAATTGGTCTGGATGTTGCGGTATATTTTTCATTGCTTCCTTCCATATCCTCTCGTTCTTACCTGCTGACAAGCCTTTGAAATAGAGCCTTACAGGGTTATTCTTTAAAAAAATTAACGGTAAATTTCAGATTTACTGCTGTTCAAAATATTCAAAAACATATTTGGCAGTCCCGATATTTTGAATTTTACAATTTCCTATGTGTTATGATACGATGTTCATAATACGTTGCTTCTTTTACTCCAAAACTTTTTATTTTATTACTTCGGTTATTTTGTCTTGTATTTTGTTTATATTTTTTCTGTTGCCACGGAATGTTTTTGTTTCGTGTTGTTTATATTCAGAAGTGTTGTGTTTTGTTATTATGTTTTTTTTTTTTAAAGCAAAGCAGTTGAAAAATACTTCATTTGAATACAAATGCATTGTTTTCATATTATTAATTTTCGCTACCGAACTCGGATAAACTTGAATCCCTAGAACTACATTCGCAACTACCAGGAGCGAATAACGCTATGCAGGCGCAGTCAGCAATAAACATCTATTCCTGGAATAAATCACCCCCTTTACACCTTATGCGCTCCGGAGAACCAATTGTTTTGGAAATTTCTATCAAATTTCCCGCAAACGGTCTTCGGGGAAATATGGAGAAATCCAAGAGTGTAATTATCAGCTCCCCCATTTGAAATGAAAAAAATATCTTAATTAAATTTCCAGTTAAAATATTCTTTGAAAAAATATTTATAACCACGTAGAAATGAAGCAATAACATAGGTATTGATGTAATAACTTATATTTACATTTAAGTTATTAATTTAAAAGTACTTGTTACACTACAACTTATTTATTTGACCAATTAGCGCTTTCACCCTCTAATGGGCATTTTCAGACAGAACATAGATATTATTTAATACATGTATGTATGTATGTTTCATTTTCGTGATTTATTTCGTCCCATGTCGATTTTTATAGTTTATAAATATTATTTTTGTGCGTACATATTTGAGAAAAATCTTAAGTCTTTATTGTTTTAAGAGGGGGAAATATTTACGGAAAGTGTCGTATGCTTAAGGTGCATAAGAGAGCCTTTCAACGGACCGTTTTACGAGAAGGTTAAGAACAGGATGCCTCGCTCTACAAAGAGTAAATACTGCTACAGCCAAACATCACTATACGTATACGAAAAGCTTCCTACCGTAGTTAACATAAAATAATACGTAATGTATGTATTATATAAGTAGATACATATTAAATATTTATATGCCTTTGTTTATTTAATTAATATATATATCTTGGTGTATACATAGACCAAAACTTAAAATGGAAAGACCATATTAGTGAACTAGTTAAACGTATCAGAAATTGTATATACATATTTATTAGACTAAGGAATATTTTAAAAATCAATAATTTAAAAATAGCTTATTACTCAATTGTACAATCTTTCTTACAATATGGTATTGTTGGATGGGGTGGTGCATGTGCCAATATATTAAACCCTCTTAAAATAGTACAAAGATGAATTATTAAAGTAATTTTAAAGAAACCTTCAACATTCAATATGATTTTTTTAAATAAATTATTTGAAATTCATACAGTAGATACTCTTTATAAAATAAATTCTATTATACAAATTTATATAGAAGAAAAAAAAAGAATTTGAGATGAATAAGTCACACAGATACCAAAATAATATTAAAATCCCTAAATTCCGCACAAGTCATGATCAAAATAGCTTTGTCTTCAAAGGTGTCAACAATTACAAGAATCTCCCCAATAAACTAAAAACTATGAAAACTAATATATCAATAAATAAATTTAAAGAAATTTAAAGAAATTTTTTGAACAGGTGTAAAAACTGCTTGTAATTCTAATTAGTATGAATGTATTATTATTTTCTGTTTTTTCTGATATCCTATAAGTTTTTTTTCTCATTTACTCGTATATTCAAAATCATATAAATTCTAATTAATAAATAACTATAACAGTGTAAGTCACTCTCCAAGCACAAGAGTTAGTCTCTTTTTTTGGAGAGTTACAGTTATAACATTTACTAGATGTATAAAAGTACATTTGTATAGATTTAAAAAAACATGAACAATTTATGAAATATATTTGATTCATAATAAAAAAAAATGTAATTTATAAATATATATGTCAATATATTTATGAAAACTTGATCCATGCACATAAAAATGTAGATGATTTTAAGAGGAACAGATATTTTCATAAGTTCAACGCGAGAAATAAAGAAATGCTAGTTGTGTTCACTATTGATTGCAAAAAAATAATTATTATTTATGTCCAAATGCTTGCAGACTGGCTGGATTTCCTCCCTAGGGAGTTATTCATATTTTTTTTTATTTCAACAGAGAGGGAAGACATTTTTGAGAAGGGAATATGGAAGTCTAGGCATTTACAGGTCTTATGACCTGTCATTGGCTGGTTTAAGTGGACACTTTACACACTGTGTAATATTCACCACTTAAACCAGCCAATGACAGGTCATAAGCCCCGTAAATGCCTAGACTTCCATATTCCCTTCTCACAAATGCCTTCCCTCTCTGTTAAAGTAAATTAAAATATGAACAACTCCCTAGGGAGGAAATCCAGCCAGTCTGCAAGCATTTGGACATAGTCAAACATTGTTGAATTACTACCTGGTAAAAGAAGAAGTATAAAAAATGGAAAATTGTTTTCAGGCGTTGCCTAGTAGGAGATTTGGTTCAGCCGGATAATTCTTACCCACGTGACAAAGGTTTCAGCTCTTTTACTTCACAAAAGTCAACAGATGGAAGAGTTGAGGAAATGTGGATGTTCAAACATGGGCAGAATGGTGAATGTTACACAGTGAGTAAAGTGGCTACTTAAACCAGCCAATGACAGGTCATAAGCCCTGTAAATGCCTAACTTTGTTTTTAATCTTTTTTGGCCATTTTAATCAAAATTGTTATTTTATTTCATGTATAGTGAGCCTTAATTATAAACCTGCTATAAAGTTTCGCCAAGGCATAGGTGGTAGAATACGGATGGGAATACAATCGTATTAATGTAAAGTGATGCCCTATGCACAACGAAAAGCTTTTTAAATTAGAGAATAGGCACGGTTGAGCTGTTAATTAAATATGAAAATTTCTCAGTAGGATAGGCACTTGGTCAATTAATTTCAGACATAACAGGTAAAATGAGGCATTGGGGTAACATGACATGAAGAATATAACATACATTAGAATAACCCCCACATCACCGTACGCATTAAACTCCCATCCGGCGCTAAATTGCGCCGGTTGTCCCTATATCATGCTCATCGGACACCTCCGAGGCACGCTCTTTATAAATAATTCCTAAAATTGTAAATTAATAACGTTAATGGGCACTTGCGACCCCCTCTCTATCCTGGCGGCCTGGTATCGGCGAATATACTTACCCGGCGCGCACGACTTGCGGGAGGTGATACGTCAAACATTGCGTGCATAGCGGAGATGTGGGGTCGGTTCTGACGTCACATGGCACAGGCCCTGTTTAAATTTGCATCCAATATACATTTATCACAGGTATTATTAATACACAAATAGAACTCACCGAGCTCGTGGAAATGCAATCCGTTTTTCGTAATATTGTCTCACCTGAAAAAAAGAAAACGGTATAAGTTTTGTGACGTCCGTGAGTAGAAAAAGTTCCAGAAACTACAGAACTTTAATTATTTAAATTAATGAAAGCATCGAGAAACTATTTTTTTCTGTTATGAAGGGTTACAAAATGAATCCCGATTCAAATTATATGAATGACGGCTTTGTCATGAATGACACCTTTGTGGGTAAGCGTGTTTAACTACTTTGTATGAAGTTTTGGGTTCAACTCCCAATAAGCAATATGAAGATACTATTTGCAAACCCGGCAAAATCCACCTTTCTTTATTTTGAGCAAATCACAAAAAGCTGATACAGTACTTAAATTCAACTTTTTTTTAAACTTCATTTTTTTATTATAATCAGTAAATATTTTATACGTAAGCAGTGATGACATACGCATGATTATGTCAAGAAACAGTAGAGAAATAATAAATTTAATTTTATACATTTCAACTTTACAATATTTAGGTAGAGGTTGCCATGTTTGCAACAAACCCGATAATTTAAAAGTTAAGTTCTTTTGACTGACAATGTTATAATTATTGTGTTCTGAATAAGTTTCAATTAACATCTCACTTTTTTTAGATTTTTTATTTTGCAGGGTTCGCAAGTAGTACCCTCATATATGATTTGATACAACATTAAAGTTTACTTGTGAAAATTCTTGTGTAGATTCATTGTAATTAATAACAGATATCAAAGACGAATCATACTAAAAAAATCCACATATTTAGAATAAGCCGCGATCAGTTTCATCGATTTCGCGACATCTTCGAGACTGGTATCTTTATGATTACATTCAATGTATTTAGAGAATTCAAAATCACATAATAGCAATGATTTTTTTCATTTTTTTAAATTAAAAACATTGGTATAAATCACTTCAAGTTTTAAGTTATACATCGTCAGGTTTCGAGGCTACTTCCTCATCATCAGGACTTAGACTAATTTGGAATAACTAGCATATTTAATTGACAACATTTTTAATTTAAAAAAAAACAAAACATACTTTAGAAATTAATGTTTTTATTGTTCTCAAAAATCTCTTAATAATAATAACAATTTGCGTCAAATTTTATACATCAACTAATTAAATAATAATATCGCAAATATTTTACCTAACAACGTTGGACCAGCATTTCATACTAACAACAATATAGGTAAAATCTTATCAAATTATAAATATAAGGATGATAAATCGTATCATTGGGAATTTATAAATTAAATTGTTTAAATTGCTAAATTATTTTATTGGTAAAACTAAACGCAATTTGAATTAAAGATCATATAAGATGTCAATAATAAATTTTCAGAATTCGCAAAACATCTTCTATCCGAAAACCACAGTTTTAATCAGGAAACGGATGTAGAAATTTTACATATTAGAAATAAGTCAAACCACTAACCAAATCCCATAGTAAATAAATCAATTAAATTTAACATCGAGTCGTCTTTAAAAAATATTCCTTTTATGATTCATAGTTTTTTCTATTTGTATGTTTCATTCTTACAATGTTTTACTAATTATTTTTGTATAAAGGACTCCTTTACAATGTGTTGCGTGGTAAATACAAGTGTTTATAAATATTACCTCTACCAGTAACATGTTTATTGTAATTTTTGGATATGAATATCAATCGTCTTTAACAAATATGTCAATGAAATTGATTAATTTAATAAATTACAAGACCAATCAGCTTACCCTTGTGTAATAGTTTCTAACGACGCGATGTGTCATATGTAACATTACGTACAGATAAGTAAGAAAAAAAAATCAGATTAAGAAAAATTCAAGAAAAAACAATACACTTTATGTAAATAGGCAATTTATCTAAACTTATTAGGACCCCTTTTTGTTACATTAATGAAATTCTACTTGGAGCAATTAGTTAGCGATCGGGGCGCAATTATTCATGAATCTTTCTGTTTTTGTCTTGTATTTCCCTAGTATTACGTACATAGGCCGGGCAAGTACGACATATTAAGGCGAGCGTCTAAAATAGGTGCGATGGTATCTGGCGGCGTCGCGGCGCCTCGCGTTCCTACCCCCAGCCCTAGGCCCCGATCTCCCACCCTTCTGCCCCCATCCGCTCGCTCCAGCCCCCGGCCGCCCATCCGGCTGCCCCTCGAGTGCCAGTCAAACTTGGAACGAAATCCTGGCCCCAGAGGAAGGATGTATTGAGGGAAGGCCGGCAGCTTAGGATTCCGGAAAGTTTGCTGTTCTAGGGCGTATTGAGTTTGCCTTGGTTTAATTTTTAAAATCTTTTTCCGGTGTCCTGATGACCACTAACTACTCCTGACAGATCTTGCGTGAGGGATACCTTATCATGGAGAGGACACCAGAAGAAATGGTTGAAAAAAATTCGTAAAGGAGCAAATTTTTTATTGTTGTGTCCCCGTCATTTGGAAAAAATCGGACACAGCTTAGTCGAAAATTCATAGCATCTTCACAAAACACTGCGCAAATATTGTGAGAAGCTTTGACAGCTTAATTCCCTCGATTGGACGCCAACAGCAAGAGGTGTCGAAATTGTTCACTGTCGTCTACTTGACATTTCGGTTTTAAAGGCTTGAAATCAAACAAAATAATTTGTGCATATAATAATAAAAGCAAAAACAATATCTTGTAGGACAGAAAATTTTCTTTCGAATTACGTATACCCTTTACCTTTTTTTGCATTTTCGTTCCTTATTTTTAAAATTGTAAAAAAACAAACAGAACTTATGTAAACACACGATTCGGCGAGCTAACAAAAATAAATAAAAAAATACACGAATGAGTAAAAAATGTGTACAGGTAGTTAATATATTTGTAAGTAACAAGGAAAATTACAAACGATAAAACAGAAATCCATCTCTTATCAAGTTAAGTATTTCTAAGTTAGGATATGCTAAAATTATTATTATGGATTAGCCATTAAATTAAAGCAATGTTTTCAAAGAAAACGCTTAATTTGCTATAAGATAAACTTTTGTTACTTCAAAAATAATACAGCGAATTGGAATCACATTAAAAGCTCACTGAAATATGTCCAGCAAAGTTAATTGGCCTTTTTATTTCCTGATAACGATCCGGATGTTTGACAATCCGGATGACTGTAGTTCGGATAAACGAAGTTCTACTGATTTCCCTGGTGAAACCTCATTCCGGTCCACAACATGCAAAAAACGCGACTTTATGGTACCCAAGGAATCTCAGTAAAGTTAAACACGAAGAAACGCGGAAATGTCTCGTAAAAATAAACGCATCTACTAAATTACAAACATCATTGAAATATAATACTCAGCAATAAATATCATGATATATATCAATGTCATATATTATCTCTCGAACCGTGATATTATGTGACACTGATGACTATCACAAACTATCATATTTTAAAAAGATTACTTATTTATGTTTTATTAGAAATTACGTACTCCACACATTTTTAATGGATTATTAAAGGTTTCATGTTCAATATTTGATCACATCTTTGATGAATTTTTCCTATAAAACTGATAAGGATTAGTATTTAGAGACAAGGAATTGATTAACCGAAAGAAAGAAAGTAATTTCCTTAAGAAATAATAATATGAAGTGGGTACGCACCCTCCCTCACCCTCAGGGGGTAGCAGACCCTCCCCGAAACACCCAGTAGACGACCGTCAGCGGAACAGAACCCACCCCTCTTAAATACAAATACATGGTGTACAGGGATTATTTATTTTTTCTCAATCAAACGCGATAAAAATAATGTTTTTGTATTCTATTCCACTGTGATAAAGTATCTTAAGCCTTTGTGGTTCAAAAAAGCTAGGCAGGTGGTGTGACACGCATAGACGGAATCCCCAATAAGTATGTGAGAGGGTCGTTCAAAGTGGAACCGATAGCTGAAAAGATGTAAGAAAGCAGGATGAAATGGTATGTCTTGTCATGCGTAGAGACGAGGACCTTAATGGGAAGAGCACTCATCCCAACTACTAAACCCAAAAGTAGAGGCAGACCCCCAGCAACATGGTAGTCTAATATTTATTTATTATCTATATACGCCCAGGGGGCTTTTACGTGGCAAGTATTGATCGCACCACTTGCCAGATAGCTGTGGTCGACCGAATTGCGGTTTTTGCTGATTCGCTGATTTGCAGATTTGTAGTTGCAATTGCGTTATCTGTATATACCTTTGTCGCTGAATTCTAAAACAAATTAATGCAATTCTTCTTCTCTTAGTGCCCTGTCAGGTATCCTCAACGTTGACAATCACTATGGCGTAAGTATCTCTATCCTGTACTGCCCAGAAAATCTGCTCCACAGTCCTGAAGCTAGTCCAGTCTCGTATATTTCGCAGCCAGGACATCTGTCTTCTTCCAGCCCCTCAATATTGCCTTTCAAAATTAAATTAAGCTAGTGGTACTTTTCTCCACGCATTATATGTCCCAGATACGAAATTTTACGAACTTTTATGGTGATTAAGAGTTTTCTGTTCGTTCTAGCTTGACTTAAGACTTCTGAGTTCGTTATCAGGTCTGTCCAAGATATCTTAAGCATTCTGCGATGCAACCACATCTCAAAAGCCTCCAGCCTGTTCATAATGTTCACCTTCAGAGTCCAAGTCTCACAGCCATACAACAATACAGACCACACACAACATTTTACCAATCTTTGCCTAATTTAAGTTTAGATTGGCATTGCAGAAGGGGGATTACATTTTATTGAAAACAGCTCTTGCTGCCTCAATTCTGCATTTAATTTCTATATCTGGGTCGAGGGTCTCTGTTAGAATGCAATTAATTAATAAAATTAGATGTGGTCTCCTGGTAGTGTCGCGGACTCAGGATCAGACGTACGATGTTTAATCCTAATTCTACCATAACTTGATTTAGATTTTTCAAAAACGTTATTAACGACTAACTAAAAACGGCCGAAAATCCATTATAATTTTTAATAAAAAAATAAATGTCGTTATTAAATTTGGAGCATCCTCTACCAGGAATACATAAAGGACCGGCGGTAACTTAACTCCCCAGATCCGCAGGGCGCGGGCGTTGGTAGGCTTCACTGGGGTGCAGACCGCAGGACCAAACTAGACGGCGTCGTGCCCCCCTCGGAAAACATACTAGAACTACCCCCCGCCCGTCCGCCCTCACACGTCGCCGCCTACGTACTAACCGACGACTGTCCAGCGGCTTAACTTTTCAAGGGAAATATTTCAGTAATCGAGTTACACTTCTGCGAAGGTAGCGAGAGGAACGGAGCACGACGCATTGTTAATTCTAAGATCTCTTCGATGCTGCTAACTTTAATAATTATACCCATTGGATTTATGCCTTTCCGATCCCAAGCGTGAAAAAAGCCGCGAGTTCCTGAGGGGGGTACCAGGAATACCAAAGCCAAAATGATATAAATACGTGATTGTCATGGTAGTGTTTATAAAACCGTTTTATAAGATTTCAGGTATTCTGCGAAATTCATTCATTTTTTAAAATAAAATATTGTTGCGAGAGGGCGGTATGTTTAGTATAAAACAACAGTTATCGATATTAGTCCTGGCCGATTACCTTTCTTTACCATCCTTCCCTTGATCCATCCTTATGGTACCTACCTAACATAAAGATAGAAGATTTATAAAAATAAAACATTCGTCACGCATCATTGTGAAAATTGTTATCTCAAATTGTTCAATAACTCATAGTAAACAGCGCGTAATACAGCGCGCTTATATTGAAAACATCCTCATCGCATCAAAGGTAGGTCCATTGCCGTGCTCCATTCCTTTATTCAAATACTCCAACTTTGCATCAAAATTTAATGATGTTCGTTTTTAAATTATACCGTCCGCTTTTCGTTAACACGCTATATGATACGAGTATCTAAGCGCTCTTCATAACAATAAAAAGTTCGGCCCATATTACACTTAAATGACAAAGAACGAAGGATTTTTTCTGTACAGTTTGAAATAACATGGAACAATTTAAATAAGATGTTAATAAAGAAAATTAAAGCCAGGACAAAAAATTAAATAGTAATCACTACCTCAAGACAAGATCTGGTCTATTGTGTGATTATTTAAATCTAAAAATCCATACACCAAAAAAGTTCAGATCTTTTCTCGTATGCAAAGCGACACAAATACAATTATACAAATAGTGTAATTATATGTTTTTATGCAAACGATTTTCACCGACAAGCCATATGAATTGGCTTGGCTTTGCAATAAAAAAATTATGCATATAATATATACGTATTCTATATGTAATTAATGATGTTATTGAATTAAAATACGTTTGTTTAAAATAAAAAATAAAAAATTCTAAACGTCTTCAATTACCTACAGGTTACCGATGTAGGTTTGACGAAATTTTCATACAAATATATTTTACTATTTATTTATTATTTTACTTACCGTCTCGATATGTATCGATGAAGATAGCGTTTATGATCGCGGCCCTGCATCGTTAACCTAATTGTCTTTTGTATTATCTATGTTTAAAATTACTATACACAATAAGGTACAGGTGATGGAAAAGATAATATGTTGAAATACTTGGTGCTATTATACCGATCGATGGTTAAAAAACTACCAATTTCTATTTTATTGAATAATCCGCAATAGTGTCACAAGAACAGCAGCTAAATAATTCCATATGTACATAGTATATGATATATAATTTATGTCTTAAAATGTCGGTATTATTTGTAAATCCTCCTCACGTCTCCGCGTAATTACTGAAGCGCGATTCCAGGAAAACAGGAGTAGCTGGGAGTAGGGAATTAAACACTTCGTAATGGAATCGGCCCCGACTTTTCCCGCCCTCGAGGAGTGTTGTATACACACATCCACTGCGAATTTTCGGCGGCATCTTTGTCGAAGTATGTAGTTTCTATTTGATGTATTACGCCATCTCGATTTATGTACTCCTGCTACCTTGTGATTGATCAACTCTAGGATGAGACGCCACTCACATAATTTCTTAGACGTTTCTTACAGTTTTAGTTATGCCAATATAAACGATTTTAAAATCGTTTTAAAAATATATTAAAATAAAAATTCAGGATTAAAAAAAAAAAAAATGTTAAATCAGTGGGAAGACGGCTAGTTTGACATATCACTTTTTTTAAAATTCTGAAAGTTTGATGGGCTCTGAAAAATCAAACATTTGTTTCTGTAGGTTTTTTTTTCACCATCGTGATTTTACACAAATTGCTAAAATTTTTATTGTTTTCCAGATTTCCCTGACATATCGTATTTAGCCATCTAGAACAAAGACGGCAAAACAAGGTATGTTTGACATACTGTATTAGGCCATCTTTCAGCTGACATGACATACCATCTTTAAAGGTGGAGTAATGGTTGACAAAACAAGATATGTTCGGGATATCATATTTTACCATCTATAACAAGATGCGTTTTACATATCATAAATTGTCAACCACTATACAATGAAGAAGTTCAGTCCTACGGGAAATTGGATATAAAAAATATATTCTTACGCGCGGTAAAATTAGAGCAGCATTAAATTGTACAGCAAAGTTTCTTGAAAATATAAGAAAAAAAATAATATTATTCTGCAAATTTAAAAGTGAGCAGCGAAAGCAAAAAAAATGGTAAACGTCGCGTCGTTCGAAAGAAAAAATTTCTACTGTACAAAATATTTGGTTTGCTTTTTCGTAACAGATATTATTTTGTTTGATTACAAGCCCTCAAAATGGAGTTTCAAGTAGACGAAAATGAACTTTTCCGACACTCAATCGAAGGAATAAAGTTGCCAAAGCTGCTCGCAACACTTGCGCCATGCCATTAATTAGTGACTAATTTGTTACATTTTTTTGTTGTAATAATAAAAATATATATTTTTTAAGTAATTAGGGTCTATGAAATCCTGTCGAGTAAAAAAAAAATTTTTTACTACTTATTAGTTGCATAAAAAATATTTTAAAATTTATAATTTTGGATTCCCGGTCATTGAATTGGCCACGCCCCTAATACGTCACGATTCATGTTGAACTTGAGAATTATCGAGGTCAAACATGTCGCGTTTTCGTAAAAAAATATTTGTTTATAATTTCTATTTTAAAGTTATGTATGAGCACATTTCTCATATTGATTTTTAAAATAAAATTATTTTTTCTAAATCCATATCATAAACTTTTGTCGGTATTCGTAGTATGTGATATTTTCCTATTTGGAAAAAAAAATACAACTTATGTTACCAGCAAATTCGTTAATAATGTATTTCACCTCCATTTTCAGAAAGAGTGTACAAGTCTGTATTTTGTCTGAGGGAAGAGACCATTGCAGGAGACTGCTGCGAGATATTGCATAGATTTATTTACTATTAAGCGTGTTCTCTAGATGTTTATTGAAATATACGTATGTTTATGTTTTATTTTAAATTTATTTATTCATATTTTACTCTTACAAACTGTAAACAATAATAAAAATAATGTGACCTAACTGGGGTGGGTACCCGTGCCAAGGACACTTAACAATATACTTTTTTGAAATGTTTTTACATTTGAGAATAAACAAAGAAGACTAACTTTATAAACAGAGATAATTAACAAAATATTCAGACTGTTTTAAAAGCTAGGTATATATGTACATCTATATTATTTAAATTACAAAACGCACAATGAAAATAACAAAAACCTAACATAAGCTATACTCTTGTGGAGCAGTAGATTCAATATTTGTTTCGGCGAATAAGACAATCCTTTTTACTTCTACCTAGCTCCAATATCCATTTTTTATAGCCTTTTTAAACATTTTCTCTTTACTAATTGCTTTAATAGATGGTGGAAGTAGGTTATAGATTTTAATAGAATAATACTCAAAATCCCTTTGTCCAAAAGTGGTATTAGTTTGTATTTGTTTAAGTTGTCTTTGTGTTGAGGATCTAGTGTATATATTTCTTTTTTTGTTATTATTTAATAATGTACATGCCTCCACTTTCCACAATGTTGTATCCTAACTCAACACAGGGCCCCTGGCCTAATAGAGTTTGGGAAACGTTATTTCTATTTTTTTGTAATATATAAGTATTTCTATGAATAAATAAAAAAATATTTTAAAACAAATTAGTCAATAATTCATAGCATCTTCGCCGTACACTGCGCAAATATAAAAAAGGGATTATAAAAAATAAAAAAAAATCCGAAGATTTTATCGACGATTTTGTTAGAATTGAGTAGTTGCGTGTTTTTATTTACACATTTAGTGAGTTTGTGAAAATGTAGTAATATACATACATACTCGTACATACATATAGATTGCGTAGTGTAATTTTCTCTGCACGCACACTACCCCTACCTCTTCGGTAAGTAACTAGGGTGTGCTCACTACACCCGCGCCCTAAAATGAACACTAGTTAATGAGCTATGTTACACACTAAGATCTAACCCGAAGATTATACTTTGATTGACAAAGATTTTGTTAATTATAAATCTCGACTTATTGCCACAATGGACAATTAATCAATAATGACTGGATTTATCATGCGGCTGTGTAAATCTTTTAAAAAATTTGGTTCATTTATATTGCTTTACATAACATACGTACGCCCCCATCTTGAATATTGCACTGCTATCTGGTCTCCTGTTTATAAATGAAATATTAATAGAATCGAGAGTGTTCAAAAGAAAAATCCTGAAAAAACTAGAATACAATTTTCATTTGCATTTCCCAAATTATTTAGCTTCATTAAAATTTTATAACCTTGATTCATTAGCACACAGAAGAGATATGTTTGATCAGATCCTGCTTTATAAAATTGTCAATAATAAATTCGATTCTCCGGAACTCATTAATCTACTTCCTTACCGTGTCCCCTCCAGGCCAACTAGACTCTCTGATATTTTCTATATTCTTAAATTTAAAACTAATCATCGGAAACATTCTACGATCCCTCGTATATGTGAAACATTTAACAAAAAATTTAATAGTCTTGATATATTTAACACTCCATACAATATGTTCAGAAGAGAATTAATAGGCTTGATTCATGCTCTTCATTCATAATTCATTTAATCATTAAATCAAATGCAATTTTCCACTTTCACTTTCCTTCAATCATCCTTTACCACTCCTTATCAGTTTCCTTCTTTTCCTTTCCACTATCTCCTTGTTTTGTCCATATTTATCTTATTTTTATATATAGTATATTTATTATTTATATAGTTTAAACTTCAAGCCGTCGTCGCTTTATTACAGTATTATTTAGTGAATACATATAATTGGATGGCAGGCCCTACTATGTATACATTTTCTAAAGTTTTTTTTAAAAAATATTCATTTAACCTGTACATCTGTTTGTATTCGAAATGAATAAAATAAAAAATAAAATAAATTAATAATCAAAGACTTTGTTCCAAAAACGGAACAAATCTTATGTATGAAGCCTGTGTCGAATCAAAAATATGTTATATGTAACAACTATGGGGAAAAGGAAACCAAAATAACATAAAGATAATACAACGACAGAAAAATTAAATATTGAAGCTCCTGTATGACCTCCAATATACGACATTTATACAAATAAAAACACCTTGTTAACCACTTTATTTATTAATTAAATTGTGACACGTTTCTAAACTACACAGACTCGCTTATCAAGGTATAAATTAGAAAGCTTGTTGGCCGTTAACTAAATAAAAAAAATAACACAACAATACTTGAGTATGTCCCAATGCTTGCAGACTGGCTGGATTTCCTCCCTAGGGAGTTAGTTATTCATATTTAAATTGATTTGACTCCCGTATTCCCTTCTTAATAATGTTTTACCTCTCTACTGAAATAAATTATAATTTTAAAAAAAAAAGAGTTTAAAAACAAAGTGTTTTAATTATAATTATAAAATAAATAGCGACAAAGTTTGTGTTTCAAACAAAGTTTTGATAACATAAATAATCTTATTTTCTAAAAATATATTATTATACTAGCATATGTTTCAATCACACAATCGAGAAATACCAATAAAAATATATGAAACTGATTTTTTTAAATAATTGTTGTATCAAAATCAGAATGGATATTGTGGAGAAATATTTTCATGCATAACATAAAAAAAAAATGTAAAAAAATATGTCCCGAGAAAAACGTGATATGTTTGGCCTTAAAAGTTGTGACGCCAAGATTTGTGACGATGTTCTGAAAAAAATTAAACGGGTACAAACAAAGTTTTAAATGAACATGAATCATGACGTATTAGGTCCAATGCAATGACCGTGTTCGCGGGAATTCAAAATTATAAATTTAAAAAAAATATATGCTGCTAATGAGTCGTAAAACTATTTTTACTCTACAGTACTTCATAAACTATTTTTATTTTAAAATTGTAAAATAAAAGGTGATATTTCCATATTACCTACTAGAGTTTTTTCATTCAGATATACTAGGTATTTCAAATTTACAGTTTTAAGCTCACGGTGTAAACTAATACCGTGGACCAGTTTTCCTAATACGTTGAAGCTCTATAAATCACCATATCTTTGGTATTCGCAAAATTTTCGTGAACATCTGAGTATTTCTCTAATCCTGTTACATAAATAGTTATCTGTATAAAAAATAAAGGAAAAGATAAAATAATGATTAAGTAGGTATTCGATTAATGTTTTTTTTTTCGTAATGACATGAGGCGTCTTCGTTGATTACAATTTGCTCCAACAAAAACGGGCAAGAAAATTAGTTTTAGAGAGCGGTGTTATCCCAACAAAAAAGGGAAAAATCTTCATTATGTATTAGGAGCACATAGGTTGGGCGGTCCACAAGGGTATCGGGATTATCTCGGAGTAAAAGAAAAACCAAATACCCGCCCGTTACGCCTTGGAAAGGCTTTTCTATGAGGGATAGGGGGGCGATACACCTCATCGCTTTCATGCCACCCTGATACATCGTCGGTGTATATGTTCTTAATGTGTAATGCCCTGGCAGAAAGGAAATATAATGTGTATGTGAGTGAAGTAGAGAACGAGAGAAATTAGTAGGTACGATATACATAGTTGTGATAAATAATTATTATAATATATGTGCACGCCAAGCATGATGCGTTTAACTATTATTTAAGTACCTAGACTTGTATATAAGGGACCTTCAGTAAACTTGAACTTTACATTCATTTGGAAATACCTATAATAAGGCGAAAGAATTGTCCAATTATTGTTTTGAAAAGTTAAATAAATAAATTACTAGCATCAAATCAGTGTTTGATTTAAATATTATGAAGTTTTATGAAATAAACGCCAATTCGATTTAAAAAATCGATAGTATGGTTAAATTTTAATTAATTTCAAAAATCAAATAAGGAAACCATCCATCGCATTGTTTCAAAGAGGATAGAAGGTCACACCACTCCATCTTTGCATAAAGTTCTCACTTCCTGTACATGTATACATCTTTAATGCACGCACGCCGATTATTCCGACTTTTAACAAGTACTCGTTGGATTTGTTGGTCACGTCTTTCTCGATCTTCATCGTTTTCTGCATCCATCAACATTTGCATCGTAAATCTTTAAAGCCTTTCTTCTGCTGTCCATTCACTCTACGTGTCCAATCCAATGTAGAGCTCCTTTCTTGATTTTCTCGATAATGCCAGTCTCTGCCTTACATAATTTTAAAAATATCTGTATATAAATTTCTAGTGGACAATTTCTAACACTAAATCACTAGAAAACAAAATACATAACATTTCAAATTAATAATAGAACTATATTTAATTCAAATCTTTCCTTAATTCAGTCGATATTGGGTATTAAATTGAAATGTCAACTGGCCGAATTGTTCTAAAAATTAATAGTGCTAAAAACGGCCGCGTCGAGCGCCATATATGTCCTGCAATATGACCCATGAAAGTAATTATGGCCTTATGTGAAGTACCATCTCAAAGAAAAATAGCCATTAAGAAATAATGTTTGAAATACTGTTTTCCAAATCAAGAATCTTCAAAAAATTTGTGTAATCTGCAAGTTTAATCTAGGAGAAAAAACTCGCACTGGGGTTAAGACATTCAAAATAAAGTATACTTATTTGTATGAAAAAATAAGCTGGAATAATCGGCTAGTTTCTTGGCTCACCGCAGGCGCTGGGCGCGCTTTGTTATTATTAATATTAGGATAAAAATACAAACGGTGGAAATGATTTAAAATGAATAGTGATTATTTATTTGTTTTTCTGTAAATAATGTTACAGTAAAACATTATTATGGTTAGTCAAATATAATGGTAAGCTACGCATAATCGCTTCCATACGCGGTTCGCCCCAGGTACATATATGTACATTACATACATAATATGATGCTGAAGACATGAGGCTTTACTGTCAATCCTGCAGAGATTTGGGGTAAATGGTAAATGAGGAGTACATATAACCGCACCTCAGTGTAGAGGGCAATGACAGGTATGGGTGAATGCTTCTCGTATCTGCTGCTCGGTGTCTGGTATTTTAGCTAGCAACAATCTCCCGAACTTGTAAGGAGTGGCAAACTATTCATAATTAATTACAAATACGTTCTGCCTAACAGGTGTGGCTGTAAGGGGTGCCTCTGAAGCCTTTTATCCGTTCCTGGCATGAAGAGAAAATATTCAACCTGAAAACTTCGGGTATTCTGTTTATTGTGTAAATGCGTAGCAAGTGTTTTTGAAGATATCAGTGTAAAAACTATTTTAATTTATTTCAACAGAGAGAAAAAACATTATTGAGAAGGGAATATGGACGTCTGGGCATTTACAGGGCTTATGACCTGTTATTGGCTGGTTTAAGTGGCCACTTTACACACTGTGTAACATTCACCATTCTGTCCATGTTTCAACGTCCGCATTTCCTCAACTCTTCCATCTGTTGACTTATGTGAAGTAAAAGAGCTGAAACCTTTATCACGTGGGTGAGATTCATCCGGCTGAAACAAATCACCTACTAGGCAACGCCTGGAAACAATTTTCCAATTTGTATACTTCTTCTTTTACCAGGTAGTAATTCAACAATGTTTGAGTATGTCAAAATGCTTGCAGACTGGCTGGATTTCCTCCCTAGTGAATAACTCCCTAGGGAGGAAATCCAGCCAGTCTGCAAGCATTTGGACATACTCAAACAGTGTTAAAAACTATTTGAATCCGATTGTTTTTTTAACTGCTAAAACAATTGGCAAATTTAACTGATTCGGGTAAATTCTAAGGAAGAAATATATGAAAAAAAGTTTATTTAAAAATAATTTAAAGTAAAATAATTTTTACGTTGCCCGCAAAAAGAATTGCTTTGGATTGCTAACTTTTTCATAAAAATCACGTTATCTATTTTTATAAAAACCTAAAAATGAATTCCTTTCAAACTTATTTGGTGAAACTAAAGTCATAGTGAAAAAATATATATGAATATTGAGAAATTAAATTTAGTAATTATAGTGTAGGCACGTTATTTTTTTCAATAATACGTACTAATTATTATTATTAACTTATTCGCTTGTTAAGGGCACTGATTTGGTACTCCAACCGTAACGTATCAACGATCATTTTTTGTAATATTCTTGAAGACAGGATGATCACTCTTACATTTTAGGCGCCATTCCAGGGACAATAGGCAAACACATTAACCACTACATAACGAGGAAACAATTTTTTTAAAGATCAAATTTAGTAACAACTTTAAAAACCAAGAAAACGTTTAGGTATTTTTACGGTTCCGATGAATCCTACCAGGGTCGGAGAAATTGGAACGGGTCTGGAATCCGTCACAGTAAATATGTAGGCTCTGTCGCTATTACAGATAGGAGTCGCTCAATAAGTTATTAGGTAGACAACACTTACGTAACACAGTTGTACATAACCGGTGTAGTACACATGCGTCCCTGGTGGAGTTGGCTCCGAAGGAAGGCTCTTAGTAACGTGGTACTGGCGTTACCACGACCCAAAACCTACCCATAGTTTCTTTATGAACAGGGGCAGATCAGGGCGATTTCAGTTGGGTCTTTTAATGTTCTTTTTTTATCATTATTTGAAAATAGGCAACAATCAAAAATTCCTACGACGCAACGTCGGGTAAATATTATCTAAAATAGTTAAAAATACGCATATTTTGATCTACCTGAAAACGAGACGTTTCGTGCTCTATGGGACAAACGGCATGATGTATTACGTTACTTACACGCAATGTTTGTTAAAAGCGCACTCGGCGAGCATGACCTGTGACGTCAAAGTGACGTGACGCTAACTTCGAGCCGTTTTGTATGTACCCGTGTTTAAACTGATATTAAACTAAAACCCCACCTATATTTTTAACGTTATTCCCGATTTGTGAAAATACGTAATTGCTTATATTATCATTAAAAGTTTTCAAAACTACTTAGACATGCATCTGACCGAAAATCCAATAATTGTAGAGTTATTAACAGAATTCTTCGATTATTTGATTGTTAATATCGTCTGACTAACTTGAAAAACTCCAATATGAATTATTAAATGATTTATACTTAAATCAAACAGTAATTGCAACAATGTAGACTGTATGTTAATTTGCTAAAATAAAGACGCTATCGTTCCGTTAGGAAATTTTGCAGTTTATTATATGACCTTTAACTATACAATTTTACTTAATTACTAATAATTACTTTAGTATTAATATAATAAAATGGCGGCTGACATCGCCGGAGCCAATATTAAAATCAAGGAACTTTATTCTAAGCAACGTCGGTACTGCAATCTCCTTTTTGAGATTTACACAAACAAATAAGAACTAATAAGTTGAACAGAAATTCTCCCGATTCCAGCCTGGTTTTGGGAAACAGCTACCTACGGAAAAACCCGTAGCACTGTAATACGGGATATGTCAGGAGACTGGCGCACACCTCCTCACCCTCCTGTACTCCGGGTACCCGGTGTCGGAGGGATCGGCCCAGCAGGATGACATGTGGTACAGGGGTGGTTACGTGATGGTGCAATATTATTATAATACATTTATGGATAACTTATATAGCGCAACAAATGTTTTATTGTATTGTCTATCTGATAAACCAGTAGACAAGGTCTTAAAAAAATGAATACTCACACGTTGTTTCTAATTGATATAATAATCCAATGAAGAAGTTCAGTGCTACTGGAAATTGGATACAAAATATGTTTTCTTATGCGCGGCAAAAAAAGAGCATTCAATTGAAAATAAAAATGTACAGATTAAAAAAATAAAAATAAAATATCTTTATAAAAACGAACTACTCTGTTTTTTAATGACAGAGTATTGTGATATATTTTCGGTTTCCGGGGAGCGAACCCACCAATCAAGTCACGCGCGGAGTAATTTAAAAAATACAAAACGTAAAAAAATCGTAGCGACGATAATACGACACACATACTTGTTACAATGCATTAGAATAAATAAACATAAATACTGTCCTCAAGTACGAGCCTTGGCGAAGTCCAAAATGATAAACAAGAATAAACGCATGGACGGGAAACAAAGCGATTTTCGTATTTTCAGAAGGAAATATTAACGGGTATTAATTATTACTCTTTTTCGGTTATTTTTTAACAGCTAGAACATATTTTCATGGAATGAAATTCTAACTGAGAAAAATAACCTTCCCTGCCTTATGAGGGGTATACGTAAGTTTGGTAAGCGGCACCCGTGGGTGCGGGGGCTGTACGGGGTAGGAGGGAGAACCGCCGGGGAGAGTGGGGAGGAATGAATCAGTGGGCGAGTTAGTTTCGGGTGACAATCTCACTTCTGTACACAGTAGATACCTCTTCCAACCCCGTCCTAAATTGTTTCATACATTCCCTTCCACCCCGAGGTTGAGGCGAGGATTTAAGGAAGCGAAGGATCAAAGCGTAATTTGTACGTGTGTTTGTACATTATAGATACGATTCATAAGTAATGAACACGGTTAATGTATTGTGGCGTAGTGAGCATTAAAACATTTGTGAAATATCTCTAATTAACCAGTACGCCGTTTTCAGTAGTTTTCCAAAAAGGCCGCACTAATTTCGTTTCATCTTCATTTAAGTACGCACGCAGATCATTTCAATTTTCAACGTGTCAACATTTATTTAAATGCGTAGATTTTCAGTCAGAGTTGTCAATATGTATCATCTTTTTTGGTAGTCCCGTGTAGGTTGATTCGTTCCGACGTTTCAGCCACTATACCGTTCAGGGTAAACTGTGTATTGCGTAGTTAAAATTGTGTTTATATCTCACAGTAATAATTCTCTCGCTTTAGTCCTTTAGGTCTATTGAATAGAACAAAAGCGTTCCAAACTTTTGGTTTCGTTTTAAGTTTAACAACAAACGTGTAATGAACGGTTTCGGTTTGCGATTGCAATTCTCGACCCGAGAACCTACGGCCCGTTGTATTGCTGTAAACTGTAGCTAACTTCATGTTTGATAATCATAGAATGGTTTATGTCCGCATGGGCTCTATTATTACTCTAATGTTTATACAATACTAATAGCTTGCAGGGGCGAATCGTCCTCGGAAGCGATTATTTGCAGCATAACATATAGTTTTTTTTTTAAGTAATGTTTTGTTACATCATTGTTAGGAAAAAAAACATCACAAGCCATCGTTTGCACTTCTTGTGTTAGAAAATTTACATCATATTTAGTTCAAAACTTTATTTCATAGAACGAGCCAGTGCGCCTCTATCGGCCAAAATTACATTATACTACAGAATTACACGAGCTGGTGCGGCTAAATATAAAATATAATTTTAATACGTCTTTAAGCACCAAATTTTAGATTTATGTTAGAGGAAATACTGTTACGATCAGTGGTAAATCTTAAAGCCTTCCTGAATGCAATTTTGTTTCAAAACAAGTTACAATAGTCGCAAGTGAAAAAAAAAATCAATGCGCCAATGAATAATGCCTCGTAGTGTAATGGTCAGCGGGTTAGCCTGCAATACAAGAATTCGCGGATTCGATTCCCGACATGGTTGATATGAAATATTAATTCAAAAGGGTGTTTTAACACTAAAATATTTTATAGTCCCTGGACTGGTACCTAAAGCGTAAGACTGATAATCTTTTTTTTTATATGGGAGACGCATAATTTTTTACCTTGCTTATAGTATACAAGGTTTATATATCAAAAATAAGGTTTTTCTGCTGTTAATTTACTTTAAATTTTAGCTTAGAGACTTTCCACGGCATTTCACGTAGGGGTAGGCAGAGAGTGTGGACCGCCACACGCGTCTATCTATCAACCCCTTCGGTTCTGCCTGCTTTTGACATGACCAGACTTAAGAATTTGGTTTATCTGATCATGCCACGTCTTCCTCGGTTGTCCTCGTCTCACGTTACCGTTCATTTCTGCCATATATATTTGCTTAACCATTCTTTCGTCGTCCATTCGTTCTACATGACCAAACCATTTCAGAGACCCATTCATAATCTTATCAATTATACCTGGTTCAGATTTACGCTCTCGCCTGATTTCATCATTTGTAACCATGTCTTACATTGATTTTCCACACGTTCGTCTAAGATGTCGCATTTCAACCGCGTTCACTCGGCTTTCATCCTTCCTCTGCCAGTTCCATGTTTCACTTCCATACATAAGTGTCGGGACTAAAACTCCGTTGCGCACTGCCAGTTTAGCTTCGATTGACATATTTTTATTATCAATTACTGTGCTTAGTGCGCCATTTATTTTGGTGCCGGTATTCACTCTCTTATGTTTCAAAATCTTTTTCTACTCTTCAATCCCTTGAAAACATGAAATCATTGAAAATGTTCAACAATTCTTTTTTTAAATACCTAGATTATAAAAACAATAAAACGCTTTGTACTTACAGCTAATTTGCCAAACAAAATGGATTTTTTACCCTTGAAAATGGACGCACTGTATCTGAACTCTGCTATATACATAAACTAATAAATAATAAAGTAGACTCTTTAAACTAAATTCTCCAAAACTCCAAAACTTTAACTCCAAAATTAATCTAAATTTCCCCTTTCGCGTAACAGGAAATAAGTATTTATTCCATCTACCAGTCTGTAGCACTAACTATGCACAACACTCTTTCCTCTATCGTTCTTGCTTTAACTATAATGTCTTTTTTTTTCATCTATTAATATATTTTACATGCCCTAAATTTATTTAAAAATAAATAAGGACTTAAGATTTCTGGCTGCGATACGATCCCACTTACTATTTAATTATGCTCACACTTACACACACCTGAACACTTACTTCCACACTAATACACATAGACACACATCTACACTTAATCTCATACAAATACACATAAACACACCTTTTGTTGTAACATAATTTAATATGTATTTTTTTTAATGTTATTATATCACTGTCGACTGAGTGTTTTTTAAAAATAAATAAGAAAACAGTCTATAATATAAAAAAATCTATTCTAGAAAAGTTCAAAATTTGAAATGGTTTGTTTTGGAAAACACCCCTACAATTTCTACTGTCTGTCTTTTAAATAAATAAGCGTCAATCAAAATACCATTTTCTAGTTTGATATATGATTCAGATGTTCAACGTCAGTAATTTTTCCATGGGTCTACTTCGTAATTTCTTCATAAAACAAAAGTTGTAGTTTCGTTCTCTCTCTAACCACGGAGTCCTCATTTAGCCCGGTCTACCCGAGAAGACGGATCTCGTATAAAAGGGAAAGGAATTATGTGGGGTGGTCGGGTCCGCAGGGGGTGCGCCGAACAGGGCTAGGGGGTTCGGGCTGGCGGACTCAGCTCGGACAAGCGACAGGCGGGCGGGGGGGTCAGCGGTCGTACAGCGTCTTTGTACCAGTACCGGGAACGCAGCAAACAGAAAAGGTACTCTTATCCAATTAATTTGAACAAAAACGTCTCACAAAAGAGTTTAAAGGTAGGTGAAAACGACCGATCCGTTTGTCAATATGTATAAAGTTCAACGAATTTTGACCTTTAGAATTTAATTGTATGTTCAAATATGTATGTTTTCAGTAAATAACAAACTACTAATTGCTTAAAATATTAATTGAAATAATTTTAAAACTAAAATTAAAAATATATGTTTTGGTTTTTGCGTATTACGAACAATGGTATTCAACAATATTTAGAGTCTGTCCAAATTTTTGTAGACAAGAACTGGATTCAACTCTCTGGGGAGCTGTCAATATTAACACACTACAACAGAGAAGAAGAATCCAAAAATGTTTTGAGTATGTCCTAATGCTTGCAGACTGGCTGTATTTACTCCCTAGGGAGTTTTTCATATTTAAATTTATTGCAACAGAGAGGGAAAACATTTTTAAGAAGGGAATATGCGAGTCTAGGCATTTACAGGGCTTATGACCTGTCATTGGCTGGTTTAAGTGGTTGTTTTAAAACTGTTTTCAGGCGTTGCCCAGTGAGTGAATTGGTTCAGCCGGATGAATCTCACCATCATGATGAAGCTCTTTTACTTCACAAAAGTCAACAGATGGAAGAGTTGAGGAAATGTGGATGTTCAAACATAGGCAGAATGGTAAATGTCACACAATGTGTAAAGTGGCCACTCAACCAGACAATGACAGGTTATAAGCCCTGTAAATAAATACCTAGACTCCCATATTCCCTTCTCAAAAATATTTTCCCTCCCGGTTGCAATAAATTTTAAAAAAGAAAAAAAAAGAGATGAATAACATTTTAGAGATGGTAATATAGAATTCTAGGCATCTACGGGGCTTATGACCTGTCATTGGCTGGTTTAAGTGGCTGCTTTACACTCTGTGGTTACCATTCACTCACGTTCACCATGTTTGAACAACCATACTTCTTTAATTCTTCCATCTGTTGGTTTTAGTGAAGTAAAGAGCTAAAACCTTTGTTCTTCATCTCTGTTACAATACGTTCATATGCACAGCTCTCCAGGGAGATGAATCCAGCCCTTGTCTACAAAAACTCGGACAAACTCAAAATATTGTTGATTTATAGTTTAGCTTTTCTATTGGAATGTTTTATTTAAAATTCACGAATCTTTATAATATTTTCCATCCATCCATCCTACCAGGACAACAAGCATGGCAGGCGGACATGCTTTTACGTTATTTTCCTTTTTAAGTAGAGCACTTTTTCAAAACAGTGAACGCTATTTTAGCAGCGTGACATGACGTGAAAAAGGCCTTTGGATAAAGTTGTAAGTATCCGGGCCCGTATTACAATGAAAGGTAAACATTTATCTTCCATTTTATCTACAAAGTAAAATTAAGTTTTCGAGATGAAAAATAGAATACGTATTCTTCTTTTTCTTCTTCTTCAGCCTTTGCCCTCCACTGCTGGACATAGGCCTCTTCCATTTCTTTCGTTCGGTTGCTGCTTTCAGGCATTTTTTACCCCCCAAAGTGGCCATGTCGTCGGACCCTCTTTTTTGAGGTCTTCCTACGCCTCTCTAATTCTACCAAGGTCTCCCCGTGGGGCAGACCGTTGGGACGGTGCAAGATTCTGAACGCTGCGTTCTACTCGCCTGTAGCTCAATCACAAATAACTATCGACGTGCTAAAAAATGTTAAGCATTTGAGCAATCACAATGAACAATAATGAACATGCTTAAGTTATCGCAGTCATAAGTCAACGCGTGTGTAATCTCTAAGTCAACGCTCGAGTCGGTTTGTTTTTTGTTTTCCTCGTAAATAAATACAGTTCACTGGCGAAAAATTTGGCTTGTACTATAAAAAATAATACAATATATTGCATTTGCAAAATAGTAAGAAGTATCTAATACAAATAAGTAAAAATTAAATTATAATTAATATGGCGACTGCTTTTTTTGACATTTGGCTTGCCAACCGCTGACTAAATGCAATAAATAGCACGATACATAATAAATCAATAAATAAATAAGAATAGCAGTTTTGGAATATTCTCCATATTTACCGTGGTGAAATTCAAATATGTGATTGCGCAGCAGGATTATACGTCGCAAAACGTTAATATTTTGACATTTGCGTTATTAGGTGTTCACGGATGTTCCATTGTGAGCGCGAATACGATAAACAACCATGGTGGGAAATTGTTATCACGCTTATTAGCACGACGATAGTTATTTGTGATTGAACTACTGGGGTAGTCTTCTTTGGGTTCATTTCATTTGGAAGGAGTTTGGCATTTAAACCCTACGCTTGCCAGACGGGTTGGTGAGTTTTGAGTTCCAGCCGCCCTTAACATAGGGAACCGAAGCTGTTTGTAGCCGCCCATTCTGGATCAGACGCTACACGCCCTACGGGCTGGGCTTTTACATTTATTAGCAATGCATCAAGCGCAGGAATCTAACATAAGTATATAAATCAAGTTAAAAGTAAGAATAACATAAGTAAGACTAAATGAAACAATAATGAAATAAATAAAACAAATTTGTTTTTAACCGCAATTTTTTTTTTCTACCAACCGGTTTCAAAGCTTCTTTATCAAGGTATACTTAAATCATCACCATCATCGTTCCCTTTGCGCACATAATGGAGCATAGGGTATTGCATTGGTACACCAATCGCAGCGTATCTTGATCGTTTATTTTCAAGGTAAGATGATCAGTATTACGCTTCACGTACCAGTCCAGGGTCTGTGAAATATTATAGTGCGCAAACACCCTTTTGAATAAATATTTCATATCACCGATGTCGGGAATCGAGCCCGAGACCTCTTACACGGTGGGCAAACGGGATGACCATTACACCACGAGGCCGAAATTTAACTAATTAATTTTATCCTATTTTATTCTACCAGTATTATGCTGCACGCATGGAACTAATAAATCAAGTCTTTTTGTCTGGAGGATTTGATTAAGGGGGATGGGAAGCGTTATTTGAGAGGTTAAAAACAATGTTATTTTATTTTTTTAATTATAATGAATAACCACAAAGTTAGTGCCTCAAATATAACATTTAAGAAAACAATAATAAGTTAAAATAAGATATTGTACCCACAAAGGTATATGGGTTTACAAGAAGATGTTAAATATATTTATTTATTTTACAGAAACAAACAGACGACAATGATATAATAACATCAAAAAGATACGGTTTAAAGACAGACCAGCGAAGTTTCTAAATAAAAATGATACATTTTAAATTGTGGTACAACAAAATGGTGTGTTTATGTGTATTTGTATGAGAGTAAGTGCATAGGTGTGTTTGTGTGTATGTGGGAGTAAGTGTTCAGGTGTGTGTAAGTGTGAGCATCATTAAATAGCAAGTGGGATCGTATCGCAGCCAGAACGAATCAGTCTTAATTTATTTTTATTTTTTTAAATAAATTAAGGGGCGTGTTAAACATATCAATAGATGAAAAAAAAGCATTATAGTTAGAGCAATAACGATAGAGAAAAGAGTGTTGTGCATAGTTAGTGCTACAGACTGGCAGATGGAATAAATACTTATTTCTTGTCACGCGAAAGGGTACATTAAGATGATTTTGGAGAATAGGTTAAAAAAGTCTACTTTATTATTTAATAATTTATATAAATAGCATAATTCAAATATAGTGCGTCTATTTTCAAGGGTAAAAAATCCATTTTGTTTAGCAGATTGGCTGTAAGTGCAAAGCGTTTTATTGTTTTTATAATCTAGGTATTTCAAAATTTTCGTTGAACATTTTCAATCCTTTCTATATCCTTAACATATATACAAATATATATATGCAAACCCACATACACACACCTTCATACATATGCATACATACACACACACACACATATATATATATATATATAGACATATTATTATAGAAAAACCTAAAAAAAAACATTTAGGAATATTTAGTAAATAAAAAACATTTCCGTACATAAATATCTATTTAAATTTATACAGTCTCGATATTTATCTCCCGATGAAGATAACGTTTGTAATCGCGGTCCAGGGGGACGATTGAACGTAATTATACTGAGAGCAGCCAGTTCACAGTTTGGAAAAAAATGATATATTGGTGTTATCGGGTGCAGCCGAAAAAAGCAAGGCTGTTTTCGTACAAAACATTGTAACAATCACTTTCTGAAAAGTGTTGATCACAAATACGGCATTTTTCAATTTAAAGAAAACACCCACAGCTCTAGAGAAATCTTCTGGTACAGATGTTGATGGGAAAATTAATGCCTCCAAAAATCTAATTCTCTTAAATACATTTAAGTACAAACTACTAGTTACTAACTTCTAAAAGTGAACTGACATTTATTGATAAATACTTAATATTTCAAATATCTGCCTTCTAATAATATACAAAATTATAAATCAAACCGCTTATACACGCGTTTGTGTAATATTCATGTAAAGAAGTGAATTTGAACAGGAATGTTGCGTCTCATAAAACGAAATAATACGGACCAAAATGGACACCAAGTCATTGGAACAAAAGGCATAATAGTACTACACACGTGCGTTTCCAGAAACTATCTACCAGCCAGCGGGCCACATGGCGACGATATCTACCTACTGTCCACAAAAGCTTCTCTTCGGACATCTATCTCCCTTTGTTAACCATGGAGTTGAAACAGTGTTTGATTTATTTAGTTTTTTATTGCTTACTTCTTGGTATAAACACTTGACCAATTTACTACTATACTCTATTTTTTATAAATTTATTGATATTGTTTTAACTTTGCTGGAATTCCTCTCATCCATGCGCTTTGTAGCTGCACGATGATTGGTTATCTAGCTTTAATATATCAACTTTAAAATACCTTAATTTTGTAAACGGGGTCTAGAATTCCAATCGTCTATGCGCTTAGTAGCAGCAAGGCGTGTTGTAATCTTACTCCTTTTTACTATTCATATTATTATTATTTTGTAATACACTAAATTTATTTGTCAATTTTTAAAATGTGTAAATGGGGGCTAAATTTCTAACTGTCTATGCGCTCTGTAGCTGCAAGACGTCCTGTAATCTAGCTCCTATCTGTTATAATTTTTGATTGATCTTAATTGAAAACGAGGAGCTAGAATCCCAACCGTCCATGCGCTCTGTAGCTGCAAGACGTACTGGGATGTTTATTAATTGTACAGCGCCCTTGAGGTGATTTTCACAAAAATGGCGCTTTATAAATTATCCAACTATATATTAAGTGGATGAATTTCAAATTCAGTCATTTAAAAATACCTGTAGTAAAAAACATGATTTAATACAAATGTCACTTGATATATTCAATGTTTGAATGAGGTTTTATTCAAAATTAGATCTGGATTTTTTCTGCAAAATGCATATTTTAGGTTGCGTCATTAGCCGGACTTAAAAAATCAACAAAATTCCAATAACCCATAATTGAATTATTTTCGAAATTATATCAAATTAATTAAGCGATTTTTAACTATAAAGTATCATAAAATAAATAGACAAAAATACGTTCAGTACATAATGCCACAACATACATACATTAGAGTTTTACTAGAGCTGGTTGTTTTCTGCGAAATGCACATCTTAAGTTGTGTGGTCAGCCAGACTTTAAAAATCATTAGAACTGGTCAAATACATATTTTTTTTTGTATTATTAAAAATACGAGTGTGTGTATAATTATCATTGGTCAAATTAAAAAATATTCAAATTGTTGTGCAGATTTGATTAATGACTTTTTTTACAAAAGTGCTATTATCTCAGTTTCAATTTTCTATGGCTGGCTGCTCTCCGCATAACTACATTTAATTACAAACGTTATTTTCATCGATACATGTCGAGACGGATGCTTAACTTCTTTTATATCTCTATCTACCTCGGCATGCTCTACCGACTTGTCATCTCTGACGTCGTATGATCGAATTCGACCAAAAGTGACGTTGAAACTTTACTCCGCGTTCCTTACTAAATTAAAAATTAAAGCAGTTCTCTTTCATATATTCAATAGGTTCTGAGATAAAAATTGACCACTTCAAAGTTATCATAAACTCGAATAAATCTAAATTAAAGCAAAAAATGCTCGCATGACTTTTAGTGTTTATTTATCCACTGAGGTATTACAAACCCGGCTCTTTGACATCTCGATACGTACACTCAGGAATATAGTAAAAAAAAAGATGGCATTTATTACGGCTAGATGCTGTTATATGTTAATAGGGCAGCATCTAGCCATATCATCTCTGCATCTAGTCTTTCGGTTTCAAAGCTAACAGTTATGTCAGAATTTAATTCGACTATAAAATTTACGTACTTCATGGAAAAACTTATATCAAGGAGTTTTTATTACGCGACAAAATAATGTTCCATCTCCCTTATCTACACCAAGTGGTGCAAAGGGCACTGAGTTGATATTTCGTATCTTGATCATATATTATGTAAAGCTAAGGGTGTTGATTATTAGTAGTAGAAGTACTGTTCATCGATCAGCATATAACAAGCTATGACCTTAATTCTCTAATGACCCGCCTTTATCGTATTGTTAACTCAAGACAAGATCTGGACTTTTTTGGTTTAAGTTTACCATGATTTAAACGAACACTAAATAAATAGTGCAGATCTTGTCTTGATGACAGGCGTCGTGGCGTAAGAGGCTTGTCAGCAGGTGGGAAAGAGGGGGTATGGAAGGGGGTAGTGAAAAATTCACCACAACACCCAGACCAATTGAGAAGAAAATCTTTCATGGATTTTTTTCTTACAACTGGCGGGAATCGAACCCGCGACGCCAGTTTCACAGTCGGCCGTCTAACCAACTGCGCCACGACGCCTTATGTTTGTCAATACTTCTTTTATTTAAAAAAAAATGTTTTTGACTATTCTTTTATTGTAATGTTAAAACCCTATAAATTTAAATTTGTTGCAACAGAGAGGGAAAACATTTTTGAGAAGGGAATATGGGAGTCTAGGCATTTACAGGGCTTATGACCTGTCATTGGCTGGTTTAAGTGGCCACTTTTAGCATTTGGTCTGCAAGCATTTGGACATACTCAAAACATTGTTGACCCTGTAAATTTTATAAATGGACAATGTCCGTTAATAAACAAATTAATTAATAATAATTTACCGTTTTTTCTCACTAGATATAGTAAATACCTTTAAGAGTTAAACGTTCATTCAACGAACGGCCTAGCCATTCAGTTGAATGCCAGCATTTGATGAACAGCCAAGCTGCTCAGTGGAGTGGCTGATTTAACTTTTCGGCGGCGACATAACCGTTATGTCCTTTGAGACTTGTTTTCAAAAGCTAATTCTCATAATCTCGGATTAAGTTATTTGATCTCCTTCTAATTATGGCTTCCTGATACATCTGTAATGTCAATGTAGTTACGCAACCCCTTAAATCAGCGATGCGCATAGCAACTGATTGATGAACGTATTCGAATAATCAATAACAGATTAATTACACCATAAATCATAACTGTTACTAAATTAATCGGTTACTGAATTATGAATGCCTAAATTAGTATTGGCATTTATAACTTTACTAGGATGACGCAATCGTCGATTACGTATAAAGTTTTTTTTAAAGACATACTAGTCACATTTATTTTTATTTATTTACATACATAAATTTACTGCACATTATTTGAGACATAAGTCCCAACTCCATGGGACTAAAAGTCCTGTGTTAAGATGGGACGAGCAATTAGTCGACACAGACCCATGAGTATATCACCACAAATATAGGATCAGAAATATAAAAAATAATTGTTTAAAAAACAAATACCGTTGGTGTAGTGTTGTTGTCCTGACGAAGAGACGGGTTACGTCTCGAAACCGGTAGACAGATAAGTCAGTGAGTGGTTTTATACAAATTTTATTAACATAATATTGAAACTATATCAGATACAGATGCAGTGCAACCGTTTCGGACTTCCACGGAGAGTCCCTTGTCACACCTTCCTGAACCTTTGAAGAGTAAGCAACTTGAACCTATGATGAGAGCTAAAAAGTCGTTAAAAATCAAAGTAGAACGACACAACCTCCATCAATGTGCAATATACAAAGTAAAAAATAACAGTAGGATTGGATCGCTCAAGTGCATCGCTTTTTATCTTTGGATTTGCAAAATCTGCAATGAAACAGCATACCCACGGGATTTTTTATGCTTGATTTGCCTGGGAGGTGAAGAAAAATGAAGTTTCCATTCTCTTAAAAACTTACAATGACGTTATGGTATACATGACTAAAAAATGACCTTTTCCCAAAAAAATATTTTAGTCATTATTTTTATCAACTTCCCTACACATTCTGCATCACTGGTTTGCATTCTGGTCACACGTTTTATTGTGTTCTGGTTCCAAATAACCCAATATTAGGATATTTTGGCTTTGGTTGAGAGAACACTTGAATTTAAAAGCTGTTGAAGTTCATTGTTCATTTAAATAATTTAGCAATCCCAAATACACCTAGGGGTTATTTGGAAACGCCTGCAAAACTTTTTTTTTCTCTTAAATATGAAAACTTTATGAATTTTTGTATGAATATAGATATAAACACCATCTATGCCTACATAAAAAAAAACATTTAATGTGCAGAATTTGTAAAATAAGAACAAGACAGGTGTTTATGTATTTTTTTGTTCTCAAATAGCCCCGTTTTACGGTAGGTATATAGTACATCAATATGGTAAACAGTAAACTCACACATTCGGAAAATCATCAAGGAGTTTCCTACTCAATTCTCAAATTCAATCTCAAATTAACCAACATACTGGACGCACTTAAAGCGTTTACAGGGTTTACGACCTGTCATTGACCTGATTGGCTGATGAATGTCGATAAATTGAATGTGATGGTTTTCGAAAGAAATGAAAGTATGACTTAATGTGAAATCACCGCGAATAGTATTATACTAAAACAGGTTTAGGAATTTATGTATCTGGGAAGTATGTTTACTGGGATTGGAATTACTGAGAGTGAACGGTGAACTAAAATCAACTGTGCCAAATAAATGTTTGTCGCAAGAGTCAAAATTAGTAGTCCACAATGGAGTCCTGGTGCCGACCTTGATGTATAGGAGCCAAGTGTGGTCAAAATGAGATCTCTCAGGTGAATGTGTGACAAAACTATGTACGATAGATGCACAAATGTCGAGATCCGTACATTATGTAAGGCTGAGATAAGCATTATCGACAAAATCAAGAAAAGAGCTCCACGTTGGTTTGGACAAGTAGAGCGAATGGACAGTGAAAGGACGACTGAAAAGATTTACGATGCGAATATTGATGGATGCAGAAATGGAGGAAGACAGAGAAAGACTTGGTATCATGGACATGGTAAGAGTGATATAATGTTCTGTCCTCTCTGCTGACCCCTTACGGGGAAACGGCGTGATGGTTTATAATAATATATTGTTTGCGGTTTGGCGACATTACGCGGCCACTCCGCGCAGGTGGGATATCGTGCAGGGAGGGGGGGTAGTTGGGAAACTCTTGGACACAGTGCGATGTATGCAAACTTCGCTCTACGCGCCTTCTGCAGCTCAATCACAAATAACTAACGACGTGCTAATAAGCGACGTGATAACAATTTCTCACCATGATTGTTTATCGTATTCGCGATCAAAATGGAACATCCGTGAACACTTATATTCAATGTCAAAATATTTACGTTTCGCGACGAATAATCCTGCTGCGCAATCACATATTTGAATTTCACCGGTGTAAATATGGAAAATATTCCAAAACTACAATTTTTATATATTTATTTATTATTTATCATGCTTTTTATTGCATTAAGCCAACGGTTGGCAAGCCAAATGTCCAAAAAGCAGTCCCCATAGTAATTGAAATTTCTTTTTTTGCAAATGCAATGTATTGTATTATTTTTATAGTAAACGCCGATTTTTCGCCAGTGAACTGTATTTATTTACGAGGAAAACAAAAAACAAACCGACAAACCGAGCGTTGACTTAGAGGTTACACACGCGTTGACTTATAATCATAATAATTATTATGGATAACTTATATAGCGCCATTTTCGTAATAAAATACCTCAAGGGCGCTTTACATGGTGATTCTATTGTTAAGTTAATTTAATTGAAGCTTTTAAATTTGTAATTTGATTAAAATAATTTATTTTGTTGTCACGTGCTACGGATTTATTCAAATGATTTAGAGAACAAGTGGGTTTTAAGTTTTTTCCGAAACATCACTTCACTTTCATAGCCTCGCACCTCTGCTGGGAGAGCATTCCATGCCATAGGGCCTGCGACCGCAAATGCGCGTTCACCAAATTTAGTGCGCTGTTTGCGTAGAGGTATAATAACTTTTCCTCTCGCCGTAGACGTAGCTGATCTAAGCGTGAGACGCCTATGACTGCGATAACTTAAGCATGTTCATTATTGTTCATTGTGTTCGCTCAAATGCTTAGCATGTTTTTAAGCACGTCGTAGTTATTTGTGATTGAGATACTGGTATATTATAATTTTATGCATTGTACTTTTTAAGAACTTTTAATATTAATTTTTAAAATTGAAAAAAAACAGACAACTTATGTTAACAACCAATATATAACGTCCCTTTGTAAAACATGTTATAGTTTATATTCTTGGAGGTATGGGTTATCTGACGGTTTTGTCTAGATCCGTCCACCCCCTCCCTCGTGCCGAGAGAAATCCGCCCCATCCCCACAAATAAAGGTCGGACCGGGACAAAGATTTTTTTTATTTAACCTCCCTACGATCTGAAGCTACCGGGGACGCAGAGGGCACAGGAGATAATGAGTTTCTGTGCGTGGAGAGATAACAAGATACGTTAGATATAGATTAACTAAAACCAACTTTCTTTCAACGTGAAATACTCATTTTTCAAATATACAATCTAACTTACTAAGCGAAATTACTCTATGATATTTCATCATTCCCTTTCCGCACCTAAGGGTGGATAGGGCACTGAATGGCCCACCAATTGCAGCGTATCTTGATCATTTTTTGTTACACGAAAGTAAGATGATCAGTTTTACGGTTCAAGTACCAGCCTAGCTTCTTTATGCAGAAAGCAGCCAGCCACAGAAAAGCGGAACTGAGATAATAGCACTTTTGTGAAAGGAGCTAAAATCAAATCTACACAATAGTTGGAATATTTTTTAATTTGATATGATAAATAATGCCGACATTCGTATTTTTAATAATACAAAAAATAATTGAATTGTGTAGTTGACCAGTTTTAATGATTTTTTTAAGTCTGGCTGATCACACAACCAAGATGTGCATTTTGAAGAAAACAGCCAGCCCTAGTAAAACTCTTATGTATCAGTGGTGAATGGTGATATTATTTACAGGTAAGCTATAAAAAAAATACCATATTATTGTACCTACATAGGAGGTACATAATATAATGTAAGTAATATTTACTATAAATTGATATTTTTCTGTGGTTCTGTGTGATACAACAACTCTCATCCATGAAATCAACTCAAACGATGTAACTTCGTGATATATTATATTACAACAGGAAATAATAACAAGATATTTCTCAAAAGTAAATTACTACGTACCAAGAGTGGAACAACTTTGGCTAGGAGACATTTCTCTGTGGTAGGTCCAAGAATTTTTAATTTACTGGATCAGGTGACAAAGGAATCTGAGTAATTTTCGAAATTCAAATCTGGTTTGAGTAACTGGTTTGCTCGAACGGGAATGGATTTTTGCGATCAAATGTGGACTAGCTGGTAAATGATTAATATGTATTTATAAATGTAAAATGTAATAATGTATAAAGTATCAATGATGTGTATAAACTAATATATATGTATATGTATATGTTTATTTCAAATATAATATAAATATGTATGTGCGAATATATATGTATTTATGTGTGTGAATGTATGGTTATGAATGCATTACAAGTGCCCCGACTCAACACGGATTTTCTAGCGAGTCGGAGCAAGTTCACAGACATGGGTCGTTCCTGATTGTGTCGCTATAAACTGTGTCTCTGTCCTTAACAAATGTATGTATAATATAATTAATAAATAAAATAAACAAATAAATATAGATATATTATCCATTACTCTTATAATAAATTAAAAATAGCACTATGAAATGTCAACTGGCCGAATTGTTCTAGAAATTAATAGTGCTAAAAACGGCCGCGTCGAGCGCCATATGTTCTTCAATATGACGCATGAAAGTAATTATGGTCTTATGTCAAAAGTGCCATCTCATAGAAAAATAGCCCTTAAGAAACAATGTTTAAAATACTGTTTTCCAAATCAAGAATCTTCAAATAATTTGTGTAATCTGCAAGTTTAATCTAGGAGAAAAAACCCGCACTGGGATTAAGACATTCAAAATATAGTAAACTTATTTGTATGAAAAAATAAGCTAAAATAATCGGCAAGTTTCTTGGCACACCGAAGGCGCTGGGCGCGATTTATTAATATTTATATTTATATTAGTATAAAAATATAAATACGTCTCGAAACCGGTAGACAGATAAGTCGGTGAGTGGTTTTATACAAATTTTATTAACATAATATTATAATAAATTTAACATGAAAGTGGCCGCAGCGAAATCTTATTTTTTTGTTTTTGAAAAGAAATACAAGCATTTTAAATCACATGCATTTTTGTGACATTTTCCTTTATTTCTACGTAAAATTATGCCTTCGGTAATACTTCAAAAAAAAAAATATTTATTGAAATATTAGAATTGTATTTTTTTTTTGAAGAGGATAATTCTGGTTGTAATACTCAATTTATAACATCAATTTATGACCTTCATATCTGCCCTTATCGGCAGCGGTATAGAGAAACAGCTCCTCCACACTTCTAATCCTGGTCCATGCTCGGATATTTCGAAGCCAGTAAAGCTGTGTTCTTCTTTATGATGATGATAAAACACAATCTTTAAAAATGCGTGTTTATAACCGAAGAATCATTTCTCATCTTTCAGATGCCGTTGGTTTTTCGACCATATATCCGAGTCCAGAATATGAGTTTTTCTTTTCTGAAATACATCTCACGATATCTTGAAGTTCGGAGGGGTTCCCCGAGGCTCCTAATGACGGCCCCCACCGCCCCCGCTGGGGCCTGCCCCCTCACGGGCCCCCCGGTGGGGGACAGTCGATTAGACCCCGAGGCGTAATTCGGTAGGAAGGCTCCTAGGCGGTGTGAACTGCGCTTTGTTGAGACCGAGTCGAACTATATTTATTTATTTAAATATTTTTATAAATATCGTAGAATGTTTATTTGACTAAAGCTTCAGCTACAAAAACATATGTAGTTTGGCGGGCTTATTGCAATATATTGGTTGTGATCCCGTGGCTAGTGTTGCGGACTTATGAATCACAGGTTTGAACCCAATTTTACCTCAACTTAATTTCCATTTTCTAATAGTGAGTTGTTAACAACTCGTTAAAAAAGGTCCCAAAAATTTAAATATTTGGGTAAATCGCAAAAAGGCAGATAAAAAAAAACATGTTTTCATTGATGTTGTGGTACGCAATTTTCATACAAATTTGTATGGAGTGAACCGAATGAATCATTATTTACTAACGAACGCAAAAAAGTCAGATTGAGATAAACATTGAACCCGAACGGAAGTTGCGTCGCTTAAGCCATTATTGAAATATTTTCCTAAGAAAAACATGTTTTTATAGATCGTTTAAAATCACTAACCCACGCGTGATCGCTAGCCTACTACCTCTCTATATTTTAAATTTTTTTTTGGTGCGATTGGCACTAATCATTTGCTGAAACTTTGATTTTAATCATCACCATCATCATAATTCCTTTTCCGCACCTGATGGTGCATAGGGCACTGCATTGGTACACTAATCGCAGCGAACCTCGATATTTTTTCATACATAAAGGTAAGATGATCAGTCTTACGCTTCAGATACCAGTCCGGGGACTATGAAACATTCTGATGTTAAAACACCCGTTTGAATAAATATTTCATATCATCCATGTCGAGACCTCTCACACAGTAGGCAAACGAGCTGACCATTACACCACGAGGCCGACATAAACCTCCGACATTATCTCCGTATAACCGTTTGTATTGTGAATGGTTTTAATTTAATATTATTCATACAATTTCTAATTAGTAAATGGCACAAAAATCACGATGGCCAGTAGCAATCACAAATAACTATCGACGTGATAACGATTTCTCACCATGGTTGTTTATCATATTTGCGATCACAATAGAACATCCGTGAACATCTCGTATTAAATGTCAAAATATTTACGTTTCGCGACGTATAATCCTGCCGCGCAATCACATATTTTAATTTCACCGGTGTAAATATGGAAAACATTCCAAAACTGCTATTCTTATTTATTTATTCATTATTTATCGTTTTATTTTTTGCATTTAGCCGGCAAATGTCAAGAAAAGCAGACGCCATAGTAATTGTAATTTAATTTTAACTTGTTTGTATTAGATACCCCTTACTATTTTGCAAATAAATATATAAAACATTTAAGTTTGTAAGTGAAAATTCTTGATGGAAGTTCATTGTAATTTATTATATAAATAAAACACGAGTGATACTTTAATCCACAAATTTGGAATATCCAGTGACCGGTTTCATCGCTTTCGCGACATCTTCGAGACTGGTATCTTTATTAAAAAGTTAAATGTATTTATACAGAACAGAGGTAAGGATATATAATTCAAAGTTATATGTAAGTAAATTAAATAAATTTATTTTTATCTTAAGGATCAATGAAATATATTGTATTATTTTGTACGGTAAACGCCGATTTTTCGCCAATGAACTGTATTTATTTACGAGGAAAACAAAAAAACAAACCGACACGAGCGTTGACTTAGAGATTACCCACGCGTTGACTTATGACGGCGATATCTTACGCATGTTCATAATTGTTCATTGTAATCGCTCAAATACTTAGCAGTTTCAGTTATGTCGATAGTTATTTGTGATTGAGCTACAGACAAATTAAATGATTACTTTAAACTTGTGCCTAGATAACCACATCCCCCGATATCATTTCCTAGCATCTGTTAAGATCTCGTCTCTATCTTAAATTGAGAGTTATTGAAAACTAGATTTTAATTTTTCGGCGTTTAGCCTCCGCAGTACTGAAATCATCTTCGTTTTGCCTTTGCAGCGTCACGGTACATGGGGGAGGAACCTAGGATGGGGTGGTGCTCCTTGTGAAGGGAGTGTACCCGACATTTTTTCCTTTTTATCGGGGGTCGGTCCTGTCCGACGGGGGTAGGAAGGGGGGAGCCTCCCTGGAGGGCTTAACACGTTGAATGCCGAATATTTTCACTAAAATAAAAAACTAAAAAAGAAAACGATTAGCAAAATGGTTTTTATTTTTTATCAGTAGGGGTGGTCAAAATTCGATCATTTTTACCGCTAAAATTATACATAAATCATACTTTTAATACAAACTTGACTTTATTATCTACGCGTAAATTAGATTTAGTGCTTAATAGACAATTTAAAATTATTGAATGTGGTATTCTAAATATTCTTTTCGCCTTTGAACCAAAAATTCTACATAAACCTAGTAATTATAGTGCACGAATAATAAAAGAGGCAATTGAAATACACAGACATCCAGATAATATAAACAATGACGACGGGCTTAAATTAAATTCAACATGGTTCCCAGCACTACATATGACAAAAACGAATAGATATGTGCCTACTGCCGGCTGCGACACAGTACAAATTACTAGTACATAAACATAATTATTCTTTCCTACAAAACTAGAAATGTGCCTACTGCTGACTGTGACACGGTACAAATTACTAGTACATAAACACATACATTTCTTTATAAAACACACAGTTTACCCTGAAGATGGCTCCTGCAATGGTAGCCGAAACGTCGGATCAAATCCAACATACACGGTATTACCCAAAAAAGATACATAATATTGATAACAGTGACCGTGAAAACCTTCGCACCTATTTAAACATTTATTTGTTTTAATGTCTTGATTGTGTCGTATTGTTAACTCGAGACAAGATCTGGACTTTTTTTGTGTAAGTTTTTATAGATTTAAAAAATCACTAAGATAGACCGGATCTTGTCTTGAGATTTTTATTTTTTTTGTCATAGCTTTAATTTTATTTAGTTGTATTTTATTTTATTAGTGCCTGTATTTATTATAAGAAATCGTATTTACCATCGTTAGAATGGACTGCATAAGTCCGTCAAATAAATACATATATAAGACATTAATTTGAGATCACTAAGCAAGACACGGATATAATTTTAAAAATATGAAAAGAGACGGTGATTATAGGGCGATCATTTCCTAACCTCGGGTTAGCTAAGGTTTAATCTGAGATAACCTCGGGTTACCACATAGTGACTCGAGGGAGTATTTTCTCACAGGATGTTTAAGGTTATTAGGCTTAAGTCAAAATAAAATATTTTATCAAAGTTCGTCGGCAGTTTATGTCAGAACTTCGGGACTTGAACCTGACTTTGGAGGACGCAAAGGAGTTGGCAGTTGATGTAGATACATGGAGGCTCTTTGTGGATACCATATGCTCTAACTAGAGAGCGGACATGGCATTCCTGGCATCATTATGATGATAATATGTTTGTGCCGTGTACGCTAGCAAAATAATATAAATAATTAAAATAATAAATATTTTATGTATAAATACTACAAAATATAGGATCATTTTTAAAACAAATTAAATTTAAAAAAAAAATGTTATTTGATGATCGTTTTTACACTCGTACACGATATTTCACTTTAAAATCTCTAATTGTTAAAATTCTAGATAAATGCAACCCATTTTGACAGATGCAGATCGCAGGCTTGTTCCAGTGTTATACCACGTTGAATGCAGATATAAACGTGGAATAAGTTTCTACGGTCGCTATCCCAGCTTTATCACGGGGTCTCTTTATGCGAGGTTTAAAAGTAAGAATTTTCATTATGAAATCCCTATTCTGTCACTATGCCTAGGCGTAACTTTATACCAGGTTTATAAGTTAAAACATTTAAAAAAATTATTTATGATAATTAAAATAATTTTTTGCAGAAAAAAGTGACATGGAAGGAAAACGGGTTAAAATTTCATCCAGCATTCAGCAAGGGTTGGATCTGAGGGTACCCGGAGCACATAAGATGGATCGGGTACCGCGTGTCCGCTTCTAGCTTCTGGGGATATAGGGGAATAAAGAAATACCCTCTATAGCGGAAGAGCTACGTACACAGCAGAGTAGAACTAAGAGAAATTCTATGCATAGCGAATTCATATTTAATTTTCCTTGTTTTCTTTATGTTCTCCTGGTAGTATGGTAGTACAGTTAATATTTTTTGTAACTAAAAACAGAGATGAAAATATAATATATATATAGTTGGAGAATTTAAATAGCGCAATATTTGTGAAAATCACCTCAAGGGAATATCCCAGCCCGTCTAGCAGCTACAGAGCGCATGAACGGTTGGGATTCCAGTTCCTCGCTTTCAATTAAGACCAATTAAAAATTATAGCAGATAGGAGCTAGATTACAGCACGTCTTGCAGCTACAGAGCACACGGACGGTAAGAAATCTAACCCCATTTACACATTTCAATAATTGACAAATAAATTTAGTGTATTAATGATACTTATAAATAATAAAATATATGACTTTCATATATATATAGAGCTTATGACCTGTTTGGATTAAACACGAACAAAATGGTGAATGTAACATCGTGTGTAAATTGATCACCTAAAACAATGAGGAAAACTTGTGTTTTTTTATATTTTTTATATATTAATAGACCATCAAAATAAGCCAATTTTTATTTTTGGTTATTTTTATGTTTCGTATTATCAACGCTACAATTTTTTAATTACTGTGCGCGTGACGTCATTAGTTTTTATTTTTACTTATTTATACACTTTATATACATATACAGTTTACATACATATGCATAAGGGCGGGCATATTGTCTTAAAGCAATTTCATTCTACCTACCCAAAGCGTTCAATTTGAGAAAAACAGTGGTATATGAACATATTGTTGGTTTATTGATAATTTCATTACAAAACAAAATATTGATAAAAATAATTTTTTTAAGAAGTAAAAATTGACTAAATATCTACTCTATACTATAAAGAGAGGAGGGGATAAAGAGAGAAGGAAAGAGGGAGGAAAAGGGAAAAACTTAAATATGCAGGAAGTGAAATTTTATACTTTGCATGTAAATAAAGAAGGGGTGGGTTAGTGGTAGTTTTCTTGGGTAATTTTTTTATTATTATCATTATAGATAACTTATATAGCGCCATTTTCGTAATATAAAACCTCAAGGGCGCTTTACAAAGTGATTATACAAAGAATAAAAAAATATTTTAACTTTTTTAATTTAAGAAAAACAATGTACCTTGTCACCACATGCTAAGGATTTATTCAAATGATTTATCCTGATTGATGGATCGGCTTCCCGGAAACCGGAAATCTATTGCAAACGCTAGCTATCATTGATTGATTTAGAAGAACCTGTGACGTCATGTAAAGTGGTTCATTTTTGTCATAATATTTTCATAAAATTTAGATAAACTTCGCGGTAAAAATCATTTTTTTACCCAATTTCCGAATCACGGAACTTCTTCATTAATGACAGTTCAATAATTATTATCGTGATGATAATCTTCATCCGATTATGCATAGGACGCTAAATTGGTAAACCAGATGAAGCGTATCGATCATCTGTTACATAACGGTAAGGTGATTAGTCTAACGCTTCGGGGACAGTAAAATATAGCGGTGTCAAATCAAAAATAAATATTTCACTCCGATCCTTCCAGGAACCGAACCTCGGATCCCAAGCGCTGTAGGCGAACTATTCTCTCCGTCTAACCCTACGGGGAAACGACGCGGTTTGTTTGTTTGTAAAAGTATTTAGCCTCCATTTTTTATCTTTTTTGGCAGCTCTCTTCTCCGACCCTGGTGCAGACGGCATTAGGCGAGCGGGTTTAGTGTGCCTAGCACAATGGGCCGGCGAGGGGCTCGCTTGATGGATTGTACGCTTACTGCGGGGGGTGCCCCGCCGCCCCCGGCGCACCCGGCGCCCCCGTGCGGGGCCCGTCAGGTAACCGCAGCACCGGGCTCCGGGAGACACAAGGGCCCCGATCACATAACGACACTGAGATATAGCGATGTTTGTCGATCTTCCACCCCGAAATTCGAACATTTGTAAGCAATTTTCAGTTGATTACCACAGTCGGTAACCATTTTAAATCATAATCATCAAACCCTTATCGGCACACGATGGTACATAGGAGACTGCGTTGTAAAATAAAAACCTGCGTATCTCGATCATGCTTCAGGAAGGTAAGGTGATCAGTTATACGCTTCGGGTGACAGTCCAAGGACAGTAAAATAATTCAATGAAAGCACTCCCTTCACATACCCGAAAACCGATTTAAAGACCGTGGGTCTTTCTGTCGGTTTCGCTCATACTAAAAAGCAATGTTTTTTTGACGATAAACGAGTGACTCTTTAATAAATTTCATAAACAGCGATTTTAATTGAGTTTAACTCTACGGCGTTCATCGCCCCTTTTACTGTAAGTTTGGAAAATTATATACTTATACTATGTACGACAACAACAACAAACCATCACGCCGTTTCCCCGTAGGGGTAGGCAGAGAGGATAGAATGCCATAACACTCTATCTTGGCATACAGACCTCGCTTCCTCTACATTTATACATCTTCTCATGCACGCACGCCGATTATTCCTACTTTTGACATGTTCATCTTCAAGTATTTGATGGACTTGATCGTGCCATGTCTTTCTCGGTCTTCCTCGTTTTCTGCATCCATCAACATTTGCATCGTAGATCCTTTTAGCCGTTCTTTCGCTGTCCATTCGCTCTACATGTCCAAACCAACGCAGCACCACTTTCTTGATTCTGTCAATAATGCATGTCTCAACCTTACACACTTCACGGATCTCGACATTTGTGCACCTATCATACACCGTTTTACCACACATTCGCATGAGGGATCGCATTTCGACAGCATTCAACCTACTTTCATCATTATTTTTCCAATTCCATACTTCGCTCCCATACATTAGAGTTGGAACTAGAACTATGTACGATACGAGCACAAATGTCGAGATCCGTACATTATGTAAGGCTGAGATAAATATTACCGATAAAATCAAGAAAGGAGTTGGTTTGGACATGTAGAGCGTATGGACAGCGAAAAAACGGATGAAAACATTCACCATGCGAATGTTGATGGATGCAGAAATCGGGGAAGATCGAGAAATACATGGCATGACCAAATCCAACAAATACTTAAAATAAAATAAAAGCAAAAAACTCAGGAAGGCGTCGGCCTCGTGATGTGGTTAGCGCGTTTGCCTACCATGCAAGAGGCCTCGGGTTCGATTCCCAACAAGGTTGACATGAAATATTTATTTAAAAAAGTGTTTTTACACTAGCATATTTTATAACCCCTGGACTGGTACCTGAAGCGTGAGACTGATCATTTTACCTTCGTGTAATAGAAATGATCAAGATACGCTGCGATTAGTGTACCAATGCAGTGCCCTATGCACCATTATGAGCTGAAATGGAATAGTGATGATGATGAAAGGCATAGCATGACTAATTTCAACGAATACTCGAAGATGGACGTGTCAAAAGTCGGAATTTTTTAAATATTTTTTTTAAAGGGAATAACCCGCTAAGCCTCTATTTTAGAGGCTTGTCAGCAGGTGGAAAAGAGGGGGTATGGAAGGAGGTAGTGGAAATTCACCACAACACCCAAACCAATTGAGAAGAAAATCTTTCATGGATTTTTTCTTGCAACTGGCGGGAATCGAACCCGCGACGCCAGTTTCACAGTTGGCCGTCTAACCAACTGCGCCACGGCGCCTGTCGGCGTGAGCGTGCATGAGAAGATGTATGAATTTAGAGAAAGCGAGGTATGTATGCAAAGTCAGTCATATGGCGTTCTGTCCTCTCTGTGTACATCTATGGGGAAACGGCGTGATAGAATGTTTTGGTTTTTCTTTAATTATTATTAAGATGCGATATTATAAAAATAAAATTTTATAGCATTATTTAAAGAGTCCTCTTCGCTAGAATAACCCGATTTTAAGCGGACTGTATTTTAAAAAAACGTTTTTTTAAATAAAGGAGATTTAATTCTACGAAAACCCGTATTTAACTAATCTATGTTAAAAGCTACCCTGACCGAAAAATTGCACCGAAATCAGACCTCTCCGATAATTCTCCGACCCTCGTGTCCCATTTCAGGACCTTCTGGAGATAAGTAAGGGTCTGAAATTGGAGGCCAACCCTGGCCGAGGCGGGGGTGGGTGAAGGTCCCGGCCCTTGAGGGTGGTCGCCTTGCCGCCCCACGCCAGAGATGGAAGGGGGTCGAGCTGGAGATACACTAGCAAACATTTTTTTCTACTGGATTTAGACCAATTTATTTACAGTTTTTGCAATTTTCGAATAAGTTCAGCATAGATAGGTTAACTTATTATATAAATAAAAGACGAGCGATTCTTAATTCACAAATTTGAAATATCCAGTGACCGGTTTTATCGCTTTCGCGACATCTTCCGCAAAACCGGTCACTGGATATTCCAAATTTGTGGATTAAAGTATCACTCGTCTTTTATTTATACAATAAATTACAATGAACTTTCATCGAGAATTTTCACTTACAAACTTAAATGTTATATTTATTTATTTATATACGGCATTTCTGCCATTTACATATATGTGGTATAAAGAGTGCTTAAAAATAAAAATATAAAAAATCGAGTATGAAATATTAATATACTTGTACTGCACATATTATAAATTACTTGAAATACATATTTATTTTAAAGAAACTATACAATAACAAAATACATTAATCAATTAAATTATAACTATTCTAACCTGAAGATGATTTGCTCTTTTTGATAAAAATATGTTGGTCACTTTATTTTTTAAGTTAGGCAGAGATAAACTAAATATATAAAAATATGATGCACATTCATTCCCGGTATTCTGTAATCTAACAATAGGTGAGTTATATAGTTTTAGATAGGTTAAGGATAAAAAATAGTTTAATTGCAATTAATTCACATACCATTATTGTTTTTGATAATATTTTTAACACCTTTTAACTGGCCTAGTTTGTAAAATAATAGATCAGATGAATCTCTTCACAACAACAAAGGTTCTTTAAATTCACTAAAGTCAACAGATCGAATAATTGAAGAAATTTGGACGTTCAAACATATGCAAAATGGTTAATATAGTGTGTAAAGTGGCCACTTAAACCAGCCAATGACAGTTCATAAAATAAATACCTCATAAAATAAATACCTCATAAAATAAATTATCATTCAAATCATAAAAATCAGAGGAGTTGTAGGTAGGAATTTGAGACAAATTGCCTTAGAAGATATACTCATTATGATGTGATCTATACAATGATCATTATTTTATGTATTTTTTTCAAAAATCTATCATAATGTCTACAAAAATTATATGAATGAACAAAACTTGAAAAATAACAACGCAAGAAAACATAGCCAATGACAGGTCATAAGCCCTGTAGCACCTAGACTTTCATATTCCCATATCAAAAAGAAAGGTTTTCCCTCTGTTGCAACAAATTTAGACATATATTGTGCTCGAACACCAGGAGAGCAGCAAAATTAGCGGAGTACCCAGTTTAAAAAGATAAAACTTTTTATCAGTATGCGGCACAAACGAAGATAAATTCATATAACATTGATACAATAAACACATTCTAAAACTTCTGCACTCCTGGGTCCGGATTACAATGGGAAACTAACAGAATCATCTTCAATTGTCTGAAAGTAAACGCGAATTTCCAGTATGAAAAATTAAATATTTGTGTAATTTCAAATTTAAATAAAAACCAACCGTTTTTAAGCACTTATTATTTTTTGATTCCCGACCGGCTTTGTAGCTACGCGTGCCTTCTTTAACAAGTTCGGGCACTTTTTTCTCATATCATAAACTCTCTTATTTTTTAAATAATATTTCTATTGCGCTTGGACCGTAGCTGAAGGTTTGAAGTAAATCTTATTTGACTAACACTGTTTTTTATAGGAACACATATCACCTCCATATAATTACTTTTTTCACTGCCGATGTTTTTTGAACTGACGCTGACGGTTATAGCCGGCATAACAGCTAATGAGACGAATTTACAAAAAGCGCCCGGGAATCCAATATAGTTTACCTAGACAAGGTCTGGGGGAATTTCAAACTTTTGTTTACCTTATTACTTAAATGCCCAACGATAATATATATTTCTGTCAAACCAAAATATTCAACAATAATTGTACGAAATAAGAGATTTCGAATATGAAAGATACGGATTTTGGAACAAAACTCGCCGAAATAAAATTGAATGTACAGGTACACGTCGTTTTACGTTGGGGTTCCGTTTCGAGAGACACTGGCGTAAAATTAATACAAATATAATGGAAGATATCTAGGTTAGGTTCCGTGTCGAAATTCTAAGAACAATCTAACATGTTTATTTAATACATATCCTAAATGTATTCAAAATAAATTATAAGAGTATTTAATAAATACAATTTAAATTCGTTTACAAAATAAATAATTATTTTTTTGTAATAAATACTAACTCACCAGGTCGTCGGTACCAAATTAAATTCTCATACTTTTTTTAAAAAAGCATCCAATTTCATTTACTTTGATTGTTGTTTCCTTTCTTGCAGAATAAGCTACAAATATTTTTATATTCTTTTAATTTTTATAATAATCAAATGAAAATATAGTCAAAAAAAATATTTTTTTTAAAAACAAAACGAAAACTAACTCACAAACCATTTCACACACACAATAGGCTGCTCGCGTACACTGTAATAGAATAAAACAACGTGTAAAGGTGTGTCTGCTATTAGAATCACGGTGCTTACTGTCGTCTGGTGGGAATCCCACGCCGGCATCAACCGGCGTAGTTGTAAATCGGTGTAAATCGAATCGGCGCAAAACGACGTTTACCTGTAATTCGTTGAACTAATAAAATGGACAAAAAAATCTTACCTTGTTGCTGATTTTCATAGATTCTTCTGTGCTGTACCCCAAACTCCTCATGTGCTTCAGATACGTCGTGGTGATGGGAACGCTGTAGTCAACTTCCACTCCATGCAATAAGCTGCTCTGCTTCCCGTCTGGTGCCAACCGGTGAGGAGAAAACATGGACTGCATCGAAGGAGACCAGCCATTTTCCTCGACTTTATTAAAAATTGGATTGAGCCTTTTCTTCGGCGGAGTTTGCGATTTGGGAGGGTCTTTCGAAGTCAAATTACAAACATCCAATGGATTGTGCGGTTTCCGATTCACTTGTTTGTCATGTTTTCGTTTTGATCTTTCGCTGGCTACATGTTCAGTCTTCGGCAGTGCATCGTCAGATACAATAATGGGTTCAGTGTTTTCAAGACCTTTGTCTATTTTTTCACTATGCTTGTACGACGTTTCGCTTGATTTCCCAGTGAGTATTGAGTCATTGTGGGCGTCGATCTCTTCGCATTTAGAAAAATCGAAGGCGTCTTCTTTATTAATTGTCAGCATCGCGTCTTTTCTGACACTTCTAAATGCGCTTACGCCAGAATCGAACATTCCAATTTTACTTAAGCTATTTTGGTAATGTGCATTGTTGGTGAGATCCAAACCGTTTCTATCTCCATATATATCGTGAGCGGGGTTCAAATATCTCAATCCTCTTTCTCCAGCATCAAAATTTGGCAAATCGTCGTTGAATGTGATTTTGGCTGCGGGTTGTGACGCGTCTATTTCGCTCTCCCAGTTTTTGGAGGACACCTCTCGGGTGCCGTTCTTGCTGGAGTCGGGGTTCGGAAGGGGGAGCAGCTGGTGAAAGCCGTTGGGGATGATCGACGAGGAGAGGGGGGTCGGGCTGGGGCTGGGGGTGGGCAGGACAGACACGGGGGAGAGGGAGCGCGGCCGGCGCTGGCAGTCCAGACAGCCCATCAGGAATCTGGTGACAGCTTCTCGGGGTAGGAAGGCATACGTCTCTGTTATCTGGAATAAGAAATATTTTCTATGAATATTTACTCATTTTTACTTATTATGCTGCCGTAATACGCGACAACTACATCGAAGTAAATTCTGAGAAAGGTAGCGTTTTGTTGAAAGTGAAGATTTAAGCGTGTCATAGGTTTCTGGACAAAGATACTTATTTTGAAACCCTTGTTTAATAATTAATGTTATTATTTTTGGAAAATGCACTGATTTTTTTTATTGCAAGTGCATTCACTTATGTACAAAATATTTTTTTATTTTTTTTATAAAAGAAATATTTGCGTTCTTATGATTTACCCAAATATTTAATTTTGAGGGCCATTCTCAACGAGTTGTAAATAACTCACTATTAGAAAATGGAATCAAGTTGGGGTAGAGTGGGATTCGAACCACGGACCTTTGGTCTGTGAGTCCGAGACACTAGCCACGGGACCACAACCCGACGTATAATATATAAAGGGTGAACTAATAATGGCATTTGACGGCATTTCACATGATCTTCTAATATTTTATATGGATAATAATTATTTCATATGATTCACTCGTATGATAAAACTTGACTCTTCTTTCCAATATAACGAGGAACTTCAGCCCGACAGGAAATTGGATACAAAGAATGTTTTCTTGCGAGTGGTTAAAATTAGAGCATTGAATTGTAGAGCAAAGTTTTAAAAAATGTACGAAAACAAATTTTTTTTTTTTTTTAAACGCACTACTTTGAACGACGTCACTGGTTCATATAAACCAACCAATGGTATAAGAGCTGTGAAGGATATCCGGTTTGCTTACCGTAAACGAATCAATCGGGAGAACTGAAAGAGAAGAACCTCCAACGTCACGCGCGGAGTAATTTCGGAAATACAAAACTTTAAATAATACGATATGTGAAAATAAAAAAAATAAATTTTGGCTTAATTTAATAGTCTATTAACTATTAAAAAAAAAATAAACCTAATTATTAACGACGTGCTTGCAAGGTTACATCAGTACAAATACCTCGGCAGTCAAATCACTTCTGATCTGGATCCGGATAGGGAAATTAGATGCAGAATAGACATAGCACGATCAGCATTCAATGGCATGAAATCATTCTTCTGCAGTGATAGTCTTAATTTAAAACTGAGACAGGGGATGGTCAAGTGTTATGTGTGGTCAATACTGTTCTACGGGGTTGAAACATGGACTCTCAAGGTGAACTCCATGAACCGATTAGAGGCTTTGAAATGTGGCTTCACCGGAGAATGCTGAGAATTCTGTGGATAGATTTAGACAGAGAATCCCCCGGGACTTTACAACAGCTGCGGGTGGATGGTGGGCTTAAGGATCTCCCCTCAATGTTATTTAATCTATGTGAAGCTAATTGTTATTTCAGTCTATATTTGATTGCTCTCCCGCTCTGTCCTATATATGAACCGGGACAATTACACGTTAATTAATATATTCCGCTTTTTTCAAATTTGTTGACCAATTAGTAACCTATCTATAAATATAAGTTAGTACATCACAACAAAGAATATTAATCAAAAAAGTAATTAATCGTTCATTAAAGCCGAAAAAAATGTTTTTGTAAGGTGCGGATCTGAAAAGACGCCACGGAACCTCTAAAACGGATCCCAGTAAGTGGGTGGGGGCTTTCAATGTTGATTTTTGTGAAGTTAACGAGCTGAAACCTTATTTGGTGAAAGTTAGATGCGTCTGACTGAATTATTTAAAATTTAACACGTGAAAACATTATTTAAGCTTTAATACATATAAGTGTATGTTGATCAATTCTAAATTAACCTTGGAGGCCCACGCGCGCTTAATTGTGTCGGTGAGTGTAACAGTGTGATATTAATTTGGGTATCTGGACCCTCAAACGTCGACGGTAACGAAGCCGCTGATGAATTGGAGAGGCTGGGAGCTGAGACAGCCCCAATAGGCTCTAAACCCTACTGTGGGTTGAGCTAGAAGGTAATGAGCTTAGGTCACGGGCCAGGAAGCAGAGTGAAATGCTCTGGCAAAAAGTACCAGGTCAGCAACGTGCGAAGGAACAGATAAAATGGTACTAGCATGGTTTTGCTTTTGACCTAATAAAGCTCAGCCAAAATCGAGTGAGGGTTATCACTAGAGCCAACAAACACCGCGCTAGAATGAACCTTTCCGAAACTTCTAGATGTAGGTTCTGCAGTGCAGATGAGGAAACACCTATATACATTGATGTGATCATGGGAGACCACTGGATAAACCTGAGGATGTTAAAAAACTCGCCTCCTGCCTAATAGCCCGATACTTTACGGATCTGTAAACTGAATGAAAATGTAAACTCTCGCCTTCCACACAGTAGCCAGGCTCTTTAAGACCTGGGCTTGGAGGGCGAGAACTATTCACGAGGACCCGTTACAACAAATCTGCACAGGTCGCAGTGACGTCAGGAGCTTGCATAGCACGGACCCCCACCACTAAGAATAAGAATAATGTTGATCTTAATAACTCTCAGGGGTGGTATTCTAAACGCAAAAGTGCGCGTAGAAAACGCATTTTCAACGCGTATTTACATATTAAATTAACGCTGACGGAGCGATCTCTACGCGCGCAATTTCGTTCAGAGTACCAGCCCTGGGTTGGTATTAAGAGTGAACAAGTTTGGATTTTGTCTAAGGGAAGAGAGCATTGCAGGAGACTGCTGCGAAATATTGCACAGATTATATACTATTAAGTGTGTTGTCCAGATGTTTATTGAAATATATGTTTATGTAATATTATTTAATTTTTATTTTTGCTATTGTTTAATAATGTACATTTTTGTACATGCTTCCACTTTCCATAATGTTGTATCCCAACTCAACACAGAGCTCTTGGCCTCATAGAGTTTGATATGCTATTAATTTATTTTTTGTAATATATATATATATATATATATATATTTTACAATATTTTGATGGTGTAAAGTCAATAAATTAGAACTAAATATTAAAAAATGCAAAATAATGTCATTTCATAGAACAAAACAACCAATTTCCTTCGAGTACCTATTAGAAAACTCCAAAATTGATGTAGTCAAGTCCATCATAGATTTGGGAGTTGTTTTGGACTATAAACTGACATACAACGAGCATATAGATAATACAGTAAATAAATCACTGAAATTACTTGGCTTCATTAACAGAATATCCTCTGATTTTACTAATGTCCGTACAATCAAAACTCTTTATTGCTCAACTGTTCGCCCTCTTCTAGAATATACCTCCGTGGTCTGGTCTCCATTCTATGTCAATCGCATAAATCACATTGAATCAGTCCAACATCGCTTCGAAAAATAGCGTGGATGCTCGGACTAGAGAGAGATAATTATTCTTATGCTGAAATAGAGTCAATGTTAAATATTTCTAGTCTACAAAAACGTAGAACTAATATTGACTCCATATATATGTTCGGCATACTAAATGGTATAATCGATGTTCCATCATTACTGGGACAAGTAAAATTCAATATTCCGACTCGTAGATTGAGAAACAATAAAGTATTGTTCATCGATCAGCATAGAACGAACTATGGCCTAAATTCTCCAATGACCCGTCTTTGTCGTATTGTTATCTCAAGACAAGATCTGGACTTTTTTGGTTTAAGTTTACAACGATTTAAACGAGCACTAAATAAATAGTCCAGATCTTGTCTCGATGTCCCTTATGTTTGTCAATGCTTCTTTCTTTTTTTAAAATGTTTTAAACTATTCTTTTATTGTAATATTTAAACCTTATAAATTGTATACATGGACAATGTCCGTTAATAAATAAATAAATAAATTTGTCCATTTTTTGTAGACGACGACTGGATTCAACTCCCCGGGGAGCTGTTTATATTAACATATTACAACAGAGATGAATAACATTTTAGAGAAGGTAATTTAGAAGTCTAGGCATTTACAAGGCATATGTATGAATAAATCAATTTAAAAAACAAAAAATAAGATTAACGCAAAATTCATCACTAGATCGGTACCGGAACATGGTATCAACGAAAAGGCGGACTGTAAACGAATAACTAATTTCGTTCAGTTTTGTGATAGAGAAATATTTGAAGAAAGGATAGGAACATGGAATAGATACCTACCTTTGATATGTTGTGAATTTTCTTCAATCTTAACCACTGGGTGATAAAATGCACCATGAATTGTAACGATGTTTACAACGACGCGCGACGAATCCAAAAATTTCTTATGCCATTTTGTGTGGTGTCAAAATGTTAAAATTTTTTATTCCAAATCCAAATCTTCTAATTTTGAATTTCTTATATCTTGATGTTAGGTAGGTACCATAAGGATGGGTCGAGGAAGGATGGGAAAGAAAGGTAATTGGCCAGGAAAAACATTGATAAATGCTGTTATTTACTTAACACACGGTGATAATGTTTTTTTTCAATTCAAAGAAAAAATAATTTTGCCCCGATACAAGGTGAGCCAGGTAATTAGCTAAAAACATGTCAACAGGTATTAAGGCTGTAGTCTGTCTGGTAAAACGCACGCAAAATATCGTTTTCAGTGAGGACAGGTATGGAGGTCATGAAAACGTAAATAAGATGTTGTTTTAAATAGAATATTACAACCAGAATATACTTCTTTTTTTTAAAAAAAGGAAATACGATTCTATAAAAAAAGGTTTCAACTAAAATATTTCTTTTTTTTTAAAAGTATTACCGAATGCATAATTTTACGTAGAAATAAAGGGAAAATGTCACAAAAATGTATGCGATTTAAAATGATTGTATTTCTTTTCAACATCAAAAAAATAAAATTTGGCTTCAGCCACTTTCATGTTCAAATCATTATCTTCAAATTATTACTGAAAATTTTAGTTCAATACTTAGTCTTTATTGAGATCCCAGATACCTGAGTTTAGTCTAAATTTGAAATGGCGTAATCTGCCGGCCTAAAAGTAATTATATTTTAGTTACATTAAACTTTTAAGTATATTGTTTAACAGAAATACCTTTAAAAAATATTGTTTTTATCTAATTTATGTTTTTTTATTATTGCGCATTTTTTTATTTTTTTTAAAGGAATAACCCGCTAAGCCTCTATTTTGAGGCTTGTCAGCAGGTGGGATAGAGGGGATATGGAAGAAGGTAATGAAAAATACACCACAACACCCAGACCAATTGAGAAAAAAATCTTTCTTGGATTTTTTTCTTGCAGCTGGCGGGAATCGAACCCGCGACGCCAGTTTCACAGATAGCCGTCTAACCAACTGCGCCACGGCGCCTGTTTAAAAAAAACTTTCGTTTTGAAATGGCAAAATCGTATGATTTCCTCATTTTGCGTGCGTTTTACCAGACTACAGCCTTAAATGAAATAATAAATAAATAAATAAGTGAGCATTTAGCTTTATATTTTTAATTCAAAAAATTCGAAATTACATCGGAAATTTAACATAAAAAAATATATTTTGCCGGGAAAACATGATACAGGTAAACAATTCTCTCTGCGCACAGAACCAATAATGGCGAAAACGAAGTAAATCTCTCAAATAAGTTCCAACAAGTTTCGGTAAACAAATTCCACTTTCTCGTGTTCTCCCGCTTCCCCCGCTACCCCCGCTTCTCCCGCCCACCCCACGGCCAACCAGAAATGGTAGTTTAAAATTTAAACGCCTTTACTCCTAGCTCTACATGCCGGGAGATCATATCCGCGCAACAGGTGGTTAAATCTATACGGGATTTTCCCTGTAAACATATTTTTGGCTCTTACAAAGGGATAAAGGAAAATTTGCCTCGAGGAAATCCTAATAAATTTTAATAAAACCAGTTTGCCTTTTGACTTTTCAGCTGTGAGTAAAAAGATTAATGCGTATTTAAAAAAAAAAAAACTAATAAAACACAGAATTAAGAATAGTCCAGAAACCGCATACGCACATCAAAGAGAAGGCGACTAAACTACTCATAAATTAGTAGGTTTACGTTTTGACCCATTAGTTTCTTTGTAGACGTCGCTCAGTACGCAACTCCTGATTTGAATTCAACTATGCCGTGTTGTATCCTTTTAAAGTGTAAAAATACTGCTAGGATCTTAAAGAAACAGGATTCAATCACATTTCATGTGTAATTAGCAAATGAATATGTATGTAACAAATGCATTACTTAAAAATTGAATTATTTTTCAATCTGTCAGATTGTCGAAGAAACAAAATGAACATTTCGTTAGTGTTGCCAGGGAAGTATTTTTTTTTACCCTACTTTGCTCATCTAATGAGAGAACTAATGAAAATTGGATCTGGGATTAAACAACTCTATCGTGGACATTTGACCGACATTTTGATTAAAACATCAAATATTATTTTACATGATATAAAAAATATCCGTTTTATGTCAAATAAAATTTGTTTTATATTTTAAGTTTAAAGTTCATTAATTACTCTTATCAAATGACCCTTTATTTATCTACTCTGTTGTGTAAATCAATATTTCGTATTGTGTAAATAAAATTTTAGAGAAATTAACAGATTGCTTTTTTTTACCTTAAATTTGTATTATAATTATATTTTTTCCCATCGTGCAACATTACGCGGCGACATCGCGAATGCGCACGGTAAAAGTGGGGCATAGTGAGGGAATTATTGGGCATAATCTGATGTATTCAAATATGATTCTACGCTCCTTCTGGACTATTCTTAATTATATGTAATAAAACAAGGAAATAATCATACATGATATATATTTATTACACGTACTGTGATCGTAGAATCATACAATTGTTGTTGATCGCGCCACTTGCCCGTTGGCAGATAACCGCTCGTAATTTTATAATTCGCTTCTGGTTCGCGGAATGTGTTAACTTTATGCTTTGCACTGAACCCTAACTACAATGAATGCAATTTCCATCTTTTATATATATATATATATATATATATATATATGGACCCCTGTATTTAGTAGCCTTACGTGTCATGTACAAGGCTAGGGTACTCGTAAAAATCGTTTTTGTTTGTCTTGGAAATGGGATGATCGATCACTGATTTTGGTTTATTACCTTTATGAGTCCAATCACCATTGCTGCAAAGTTCAAGAACAATGGCGCGTGATAACTACTTTTAACTACAGTGTGGATATCTGTTAAGGGTATTCCATCTTTCCTGCATTCTGCTTCAAGATTATGGCGTTGTCAACTGAAGAATGGGCACTTAAAATAACAGATGTTCGATACTCTGTGAAGAAATATCATCGCATGGACAATAGTCATCAATTCCTTCATTTAAACCTATATAGGTAACTTCTCATAGCTCCGTGTCCGGTAAAATTTGGGCCGTTTCGAAAGTAATTGGTGATGACGACGGAAGTTTGCTGCATCAGCCAGCGTTGGGTTTTGTGATTTTACCTGTAGAAGAAGCGCGGTGACGATCCTCCCAACGCCGCACAGTGTTTTGACCCATACAAGCTACAAGATAAAAAGTCACTTTTGAATTCTTAAACGATGACGTCATGGGGGCATTACCAGATAGTTAGTGTGACGATTGTAAGCCTAATTGGGGTGAATAATGCTTAGGGTGATTCATACCAGAATATGAAAGTCGGATAATTGGTTTTTGAAAGCCTAATTACATTTATTTACATTTTGGCGTCCGACGTGTAACGGTTGTTTATCAAGTTTAAAGTTTTTTATTTCGATTTAAAAAAAAATGGAAGCTATTTTGGAAGGTATGTTGTATGGTTTTTTTTTAAATATTTTAATGTATTTCATTTAGGTATTTAAAAAAACAATAATTTAACTTATGTATTTTTCAGTAGTTAAAAAAATATCAATTTCTAACTTCTCGAGAATTTATCTCGGAGAGTATATCAAAGTAGCAAAATATTATTTTTATTTTTCAATAGACCAATTTATTGTTAATTCATTACAGTTTCGATATTTTACCGCACGAAGTTGCATCTATCTTATTTTGTTATTTTACAGGTACCAGATACGAGATTTCCAGGCAAGAATTGTACGTAATGTGGAAGAGTTTGACGAAGAAAGAAAGGCTTCAAGGAGTGTTAAATAATATTGTTAGTAAATTTGATGTCGGTGAACTCGGTGCAAGTGGTGAAAAACTGTTAAAAAATCAAATTAAGCTTATTTGTTTAAATATAAGCAGAAAATGGACCGAATCTGGCTGTAAACTATATAGATTTGTTAAAAAAAAAAATTGAGTGGCTCTGGATATGTGAAAACTTTCGACAAAGTCCTTCAGTAGACATGAATGAACCATCTACGTCTACTGGAAGGCCCGCAAAGGATTTTGGGGCATGCAGTGATCAGGGCAAAAGGACAAAAGTGCGTGATTTAGTGAGTACGAAGACATCTGAAGAACTTTCGTTTGCCACGCAGGTATCTATTCGAGCATCAGGAAAACGCACAGTTGCCGATCTCCTTAAGAAAATTTTGAAAGCTACTCCCAATGAAGTAGTAAAAATACGTAGGGAACGTCAACAAGTAAACAAACAGCGGGCATTGACAATTGAGGAAGCGCTAAGTTTATACGTTGACTGTAAATTATCTTCGCATTCCTACAAAGTTATGCGTAAAAATGCCATAAAAACCGGACACAACATATATCCGGCATTTTATAGTTTAAGAAATGCAAAAAAAGCATGTTGCCTGAGCGAGGAATTTGTCAAAATAACGGAAACTAGTGCAGAAATCCAGCTACAAGTGATTTTAAATCATACGGTGGAACGATTGCTAAATGTAGAATCAGAAGTCTTAAAAGAAAGAGTTCCTTCAGGTTCTGTACTGACTCTTATATGCAAGTGGGGTGGAGATGGAAGCTCGGGACATAGTAATTATAAACAGAAATTTCACACAGAGCATGCAATAGATGAATTTTTATTTATTATGTCATTCGTTCCAATACAACTAAGGCTTAATGATGACCCTAATATAGTAATTTGGCAAAATTTAAGCCCTTCCTCAACCTCTTGTTGTCGTCCTATTAAATTTATTTTCGCCAAAGAAACTGATATTCTTACTAAGTCTGAAATCGAAAAACTTCAAGATGCAATTAAAAAACTTGAAAATTTTAATGTTAATATTGGAGGTGTAGTATTGTCCATAAAATTTAAAATGCTTTTAACAATGGTAGATGGTAAAATTTGCAACGTTTTGGCTGAAAATAAGTCAACCATGTCCTGTTATATTTGTGGCGCCAAACCCAGTGAAATGAACTCTATTAGTATTAATAGAGTTTTTCGACAAGAATTTTATTCCTTTGGCTTATCTACATTACATGCTCTTTTTATATTTCTCAAAACACATCTATTTGAAAATCACTTATAACATTTTTTTTATTTAAAAACCTTTAAGTTTTATCATCATCATACCATATCCGCTCCCTATGTGGAGCATATGGATTCCATAATCTGCCTCCGGCCAAGCGATCGACCTCCCGTACATCCTCCCAAGTTAAGTCCACGTACCGCAACTCTGACGCAAACTGCCCACAAATTGTCAACAGTGGACGACCAGGACGCCAAGAACCTGATGCCTTGTAACATAGGCAAGCATGGTTAAGGCTCTCGGAAGGCATACGTAGTACATGGCCTTGCCAGCCAAAACGCCTTGGATGACAGTAGATACCAAGGGTTGCTGTGTCCGTTGCCTCACTTCTGTGTTCCTTACAATGCCAAACTTTTAAGTTTATTTAAACCCTTTCAGTTATCATGTTTAACATATTAAAATCAGCTGTAAAATGGTTATTCTGACAAAACAAGTGAAGGCAGATTAGTTCTCTCGGGTGAAATCTTTATTTTATGCCTAAGTATCTAATATAATTTTCAATGATTTATTTTATAGGTTGACCGATTTATCAGTCAATAGAATTAAAGTAATAATTTCAATTATTTATGATCCTTAAATACATTATTGGATGCAGATATCAATTTCCAGAAAATTTATTTCGTTTATTAAATAACAAAATGTGACATATTTTTTATAAAATGAATTATTATTACATATTTAATAAAAAAAACCTCTTTTTAGGATTAAATGAATCGCATACGTGAGTTAAAAGTACATTCAGAATTTTTAGTTTCTAGCTTGTATGAAACGAAACACTGTGCGCCGCTGCGTATTTTGTTTTATACATTCCCACCTTGCACTGGGGTGGGGTTCTGGTACCTCGTTGTTTGTAACTTGTCTCGCGGCAGTCGGGATCAGATCAGATCGTGGGGTCATGAAGGAGGGGCACTTGAGATGGTTTCTTAATTATATTTACTTCACGACATAGCGCATAAAGTAACTGGCTCGCGATCGCGGTGAGAAGTGAAAATTATTTGAGCACATGAATCCTGACAGTTCGGTTCTATTAACAATTGTTCTTATGTTATATGCATTTGAGTAATTTTGAATAATTAACATGTTGGGCCGGAGACAAAAATGTAGTACCTACCCACAGTAAGAATCGAGACATTGTAACCCGAGCCCAGTATGCAGCAAATAAATCCAACAAAGTAAAAATAGTAAAAATAAATGTGGCGTAACCAGTTGTAAATAATTATTTTGTTCTAACAATGTACATTAGGGTGGACCGATATTTTTTTTTCCGAATTTTGAAATGAAAGTGGTCTAAAAAGTTGCCTTTTGGATCACTCGGAACGTAAAAAATATTTTATACTACTTTTAGCCCTCAACCAGAGCTTGAAATTTTCGAAAAAGTCTATTTTTTGCGCTAAACCGGCTGCCATTTTGTATTCAAGAAAATCAGTCCAATAAAATTTTATAATGCGCATTAAACCTTATTAAATAAGCGTCTAAGGGCGTGAGTTGCACTTTGTTTTGTAATAAATGGGTAGCATCGTTTTACTGAGCCATTGTTTTCGTCAATATTAACCAGACGCTTGACGGAATCAGTTCCGCGGAGTGTAAACTTTTTGCGTTTCGGTAGTTTTAAAACGTGTTCGAATTCGTAATGTGATTAAATTTTATCTTTACTAACAAAAAATAATTTTATCGATATTGATAATTAACAAAATGTTCAGACAGAGATAAACTTCAAACCTCGGTTGAGGGCCAAAAGTAGTACGGAATATTTTTTTAAATATTTTTTATTAAAATGCAACTTATTACACCCTTTTCACTTTGATGTCTAAAAAAATAAAAAAACTTTACACATCTAAGGTTGTGTGGGCAACCAGACTTAAAAAAAATCATTTAATCTTGTCTTATACATAATTTATTTTTTTATTGTATTATTAAAAAAACCAAATGCATGCATTATTTATAATTTGTCAAAGTAAAAAACATTCCAACTGTTGTGCAGATTTGATTATTCACCCTTTTCACAAAAGTGCTTTTATCTCAGTTTCACTTTTCTATGGCTGGCTGCTTTCTGCATAGCTACGTACAATTTAGTCAACTTGATTTCATTTTTCAAGATTTTTACCCGAATTTTCACACTATTATTTCTCAAGTTCTTTACGTTTGTATAAATGTATGACGGAAGAGAAATTTTTAGTTTAATGTCACTGCATAAAATAGTCAACGAGGTTTCATGTACCACACAGACGTACAAGGCAAAAAATGTTATTTCTGAAAGAAAACTGTCGAACCAACGCAATTATAGCCATCGAGTCGAAAATACTCGTCCGAGATTTTGGTTATACGAGTATTTTTTAATTTTTAATTTAATTTTATTTTATAAGGTAATTCAACAAAGATACATACTAGAAAACATACAATTTGAAAGAATTCGTCGATACAATTTTACATGCATATATATCTTCAATTATAGAATTACACAAAATGGATTTATACATTAAGTTGTAATACATATTTTTTTTATACAGGATACAATGCAATAAAAAATAAGTTGTACGTGTGTACTTATTGAATAAGATTTATTCCTAAGAGATTATTCGCAAAAGCTGAGAGAGTATCATGAAAAATGACAATTTTATTGTTTCGGCAGTATATATTATATTCCCGACACATGCGGGACATAGGTGTGTGGTATGTAGCATTATTTGAAAACAAAGGCAGTTTAAATATTTCCCGATGTCTGAGTGTTCTCAATCCCGCATTTATATGTATTTTATTTAGGAGGTTAGGATCTACTTTGTAGTTTAATACTTTATACAGAAATTTTATATCGAAAACAACGCGGCGTTTTATTCTGATAACTGATTCTCTGGAATTAAAATGAAAAAGAGTTAGAAGTTGCTCGTAATTTGGATTTGAACGTGGGTTAGAAATTTGGAACTTATACAAAAGGTACTTTAAAAACTTTTTTTGAACAGATTCTATTGAATTTATATGATTTTGAAATTGCGGACTCCATACGGATGAGGCATACTCAAGATTACTGCGAATCAAACTCATATATAGACATATGACAGTTTCCGGTTTTTTAAAGGGTTTGGTTACTCTCTTTAGGAACCCCAGTAGCTTAAGTGACTTACGAGTTATGTAATTTATATTATATTATTACACACACATAACTGTTTTTCATCCGCCTGGACACAGAAAACAGAGTTAAAAGCGATCACGAACCAGCCAATACAAAGCGATCCGCTCTGTAAATGCCTAAACATTATTATTGATTTATCTGCGAAGTTCTTCGTCTCTTAAAATATGTCGATCTTAATTAACACTATTGCTCGCAGCACTTGCTTTGTGTCCTTTGGGATTTTCCCATATTATACAATTTCGTTTTGTTAAAAGACAACAATTATTAAAACATGTTTCTAAAAATATCTAGAATAGATATTCCCCCTCAAATGAGTTCCCCGCATCTCCGCTGAATTATTAATAAATCTGAATAAACCCCCATGGAAGGTTAGTTTCAATGCTTTTAAATATAGCCATTTTACATTCTCAAAATACTGTTAAATAATTAATAAAAAGAGAAAACATAAATTGTACTTATTTTTGTATACAATCGTTTCTTAGCGACGTAACATTGTTATTCGAAAAAATAAAAGGTGAATTTTATTTTTTCATTTGAAAAAGTGTAACTTAACACTTTTCATTGTAGTTTATTAAGACGTAAATACCTCGCTTTTATATTTAACATTAAAAATATATTATAAGCTAGGCATCGAGACAACTACACCCTACGTTACAAGTCTTCTATTTGTTTTCTGTTAAATTCAACACCTTAACTCTTTTTCAATTAACCCCTGAAAACTTTATTAATTATTTACCGTTCTGTAGGTTCTTTTCTGGCCGGCGTGTTTACCAGCTCTCCCCTCAAGGTCCACATGGACGGTGTAAATAATGTCGAAGAAGTTTTCCACGACGGCCACTTTTCTGTACACGGGATCCTGGTAAGCGGCATTCTGAAACAAAAAGAAAAGTTTCTTTAGTGGGTTGCAGAGACATCTATAAAACAGTGGCTAAAGTATTGTCAAAGTCGGGACGCAAACCCAAATAAAGAAGTTTTCCTCGAACGGTTCCGCTATTTGTCGATAGATGGCAGTACTGACTTAAAACGCAAATTTTCTCGAAAATTTTCGGCATTTTACAAAACACATTAATTTCTTTTTAGACAAAAGTGAACTTCTATAAGTATCGAATAACAAATATTTTACTAAATATATGTACCTTAATTTAATTTGAGGATTATTAAAAATAACAAGGGTAAAAATATACTATAGTGAATTATACAACTTAAATATTCGTAAGAAACATATCCATACTAAAATTCTTAAAAACACAAATAAGTAGTAGATACAAATCTCATTTTTCACCGTTTTTCACTAGTGGCGATTTTTTCAATTTTTTCATAATTTGCATTCTCAAAGTCAAGAAACGAAGAATTGTTCATTTGAACATTTATTATACAGGCAGAATGGTGAATGTTACACAGTGTGTAAAGTGGCCACTCAAACCAGCCAATGACAGGTCATAAGCCCTATAGATACCTAGACTTCTGTATTATTTTCTCTAAAATGTTCTCTATCTCTGTTGTAATTTGTTAATACTGACAACTCCGTAGGGGGTTGAATCTCTTGTCTACAAAAATTTGGACAAACTCAAACAATTGTTGGCGTTCCAAATTTTTGGTTTAATTTTTAGTTGGGTTTTTAGTTTAACAACAAACGTGTAGCGGACGGTTTTGGTTTACGCTTGCAATTTTCGACCCGAGTACCTACGACCGGTTGTATTGCTGTAATATGTAGCTAACTTCGTAGTAAATAATCATATAATAGTTTTCCCCGTATGGGCGTAGACAGTGGCGGGTTATTACTCTAGGCAACGTCTGAAATTTTTATTTTTTTAATTTCTATACTTCTTCATAGTATGTTTTCCTAGTATGTAGGTGAAATAATTCAATTAGATATCTCACCCGCATAAATAAAGGTTTTAGCTCTTTAACTTCACAAACATTAACAGACGAAAGAATTGAAGGAATATGGATGTTCAAATATGGGCAGAATGGTGAATGTTACACAGTGTGTAAAGTGGCCACTCAAACCAGCCAATGACAAGTCATAAGTCCTGTAGATACCTGGACTTCTACATTTTTTTCTCTAAAATGTTCTCCATATCTGTTGTAATATGTTAATACTGACAGCTCCGTAGGGGGTTGAATCTCTTGTCTACAAAAATTTAGACAAACTCAAAATATTGTTAACAATAAATCAGTTAAAACAAAACATTGTACGGGAAATTAACGCCCTCCCACGGGCAACTTTTCGACGAGTTTTTTTGTCAATTTGTGATGGTGTAACTCACTTGGACAATAAACTTTTTAAAACTTAGATATTATTCAAATTTCCATTCATTGTAGTTTCTGAAAAATTAAATAAAACATTTGAAAGTTCTACAATTATTGAATTATTGGTAATTGAAACTAGGTATACATTTAAGGCCCACCCTATATGAAATAAGTTGTTTTTTTTGTCATGTACCACTATATTTTTCATAATTTATTTACCAACTAATTTCGGCAAAAACTCCGTGCCTTCGTACAGGGTTAATTACAAACTAAATTACCACAAAATTATTTTTATAAAAAAACTTATTTCATATTATTAATATTCTAACTTGTGGTCAAACATTTGAATTAATTTTAGGTAGGTTAAATACCTACTGATTACGAAAATATTTTATGTTACAACTTAAAATATTTTCTTAACCTTATTCAGTGTAAGTAATGGATGCTTATTAAAATGCATGTCGTGTTGGTTTTATATTTTTGTGCAACAACTATGGTGAAGGGGTATAGTGGGTTTTGCATGTTGGTTTCATTGGTGTCTCGACGAAGAGACATAGTTACATTTACATATATACATACATATATATATATATATATATACATACCAAAATTCTCTTGAAAGAGTCCAAAAAAATTCTTGCGGTATATAAATTTTAAACTTAGAATCAGCCATGAATTTTTAAATTACGATTTTTTACTAAAAACATGAAATTTTTTAAAACTTAACGATAGAAGAAAAATTATAGACCTTTTAAATTTATTCAAAATTGTAAATTCAATATGGGATTGCCCCGAACTATTATCTCTCATCAACTTCAGGGAGCCTGGAAGAATGACTATACAGGTGCCACCGTTTTGTAGCAACAATTCACGGACAGTGTATACTTGTAATGCCGTATTAAATAGACTTCATGAACTCGGCAATAGTTATTTCCACGTATCTGATATATTTAGTGTAGGGTATTGTTCCTATAGAACAAACCTTTTAAACTTTTTCAAAGATGGTGAATGGTAATTATATTTATTTATTCATGCATTTCATAATATATATATATATACATACAGTTTTTTGTTCACTTTGCCTAGCTGTGTGAAACAGTAATTATGATTTTCTTGTTGCTTTACTGTTGAATGTTTTATTATTTAAACTTTCTACTGAATATGCTGTATAATTTTTAGGTTAATTTTTTTAATATAAATCTTGTATAATTTTTCGTTTAATTTTTTTTTTATAAATCAAAGGCAGATTTGCCGTTTATGTTTATATAAGATAAAATAAAATAATACATATACATACATACATATTCAAATATACAAAATAATGGAATCATTGAAATCATAATTGAGATATGATTTATGGAGTAAGAAATTAAAGTAAATGCCAAATAACAGATATAATATCATGTTTTGGCAGAAGGCTTTAATAAAGGAAAAAAGGGACTGTACCTATGTACTTATGTACGAAGTAAGAAATCTAAAGGAAATTCTTAAATTCTAAAGAGAGGTTTCCCTCACCGCAAAATGTGTAAAATTTTCTCGAACAATCGTTTACAAATCCATCAATTTCGAATCTGGCACACATTTTGCCGGCAGATAGATCCATCCGCGTCCGCCCTGGCGGTGTAATTAGCGCGCCCGGGGGGGGCGGATCGCCCACCGCCCGCCCGGGCGGGCGGGGGCCGCCGCGCGGGCGGAGCCGCAACAGGTGGCGGCATCGGGCGCCAGGGGGGCAGAACTCGTAGGGGGTGCGCTCTCGGCGGGAAGTGTTCGGGAAACGTGGAAACTTTCACAATAGGTGAGACTGCGAGATTAATGACTATTGAATCGGGAAAGAACACTTTATGATACCCGGGTACAAATAATATTATATAAGAGGTTTTATCGATCACATGCGGGTGGTAGTTTGTGGTTTATCGTCACGGGTCTGTTTCTCTAACGTCTCATACCATGTCTTTATCGGCCTCTTTCGACGTCTGCGTCACAGTGGCGAAAGGAATAAAGTAAAGTTGCCACTTGTTTTGGAATAAAATCGACTCAACCGGCTTTCGGTCACTATATATTTGTCCGCGTTAGGTCTTTCACACAGCAATATAAACACAACACTGATAGCGTCGCTTCCGTACTGACGCGGAACCTAAATTCCCTGAGTAACAAAGAGAGCGATGTAATGGTTTTGTCCTATTTCCACCCGAATTTGCATGTTTTTTAAAGCAAAAAAGATGGATTATGTTCATTGAAGTCGTTTTATGATCCTCACTCATTTTAAGTTTTTTTTTTTTAGTTAAGTCGTTTTCGTTCTAAAGGTGCGATATATACGACCTAAGCCAATTACAACAGTTACATCAAGAAACAGAACAAAAAGAACATAAAACTATGTAGCAAAGACTATACAATAATCGTATACAATATATTTATAAACACGATAAATATTATTTATTTTAAAGAAACAATTTTAAAGAAACAAACAGTCGACATAATAACATTAAAAAAAATACATATTATTAAATTATGTTACAACAAAAAAGTGTGTTTATGTGTATTTGTATGAGATTAAGTGTAGATGTGTGTTTATGTGTATTAGTGTGGGAGTAAGAGTTCAGGTGTGTTTAAATGTGAGCATCATTAAATAGTAAGTGGGATCGTATCGCAGCTAGAAATAATAAGTTTTAATTTATTTTTAAATAAATTAAGGGCATGTAAAATATATCAATAGATGAAAAAAAAGCATTATAGTTAAAGCAAGAACGATAGATGAAAGAGTATTGTGCATAGTTAGTGCTACAGACTGGCAGATGGAACAAATACTTATTTCTTTTCACGCGAAAGGGGACATTGAGATTGATTTTGGAGATTAGGTTAAAAGAGTCTACTTTATTATTTAATAATTTATGTAAATACCATAATTCAGATACAGTGCGTCTATTTTCAAGGGTAAAACATCAATTTTGTTTGGCAGATTGGCTGTAAGTACAAAGCGTTTTATTGTTTTTATAATGTAGGTATTTAAAAATTTTTCGTTGAACATTTTCAATCCTTTCTATGTTTGTTATGTATTGCGGGCTCCACACGACGGATGCAAACTCCAAATTTACTGCGTACAAAAGTGTTATATAAAGTTTGTATTTGAGTATATGTATTTGGTTTTTTAAAAGGATTGGAAATTTTTAAAATGAAGCCCAGCATTTGGTAGGCTTTTTCAACCATAGAATTTATGTGAGACCCAAACAGCAATCTATTATCAAGAACAACTCCGAAGTCTCTTATCTCGCTACACCGTGATATGGAATTTTCTTTGATTGTATAATTGTGCGTAAAAAAAATTGTACTTTTAGTAAATGTCATTGAATAACATTTTGAGGTTTTAATGTACAATTGATTTTTATTACAGTAATCAAATAGACGATTAAGATCTTCTTGGATACTTACACATTGAGATATATCGTTGACATTGGCAAAGATCTTGGCATCATCGGCAAAAAGTAGAAATTGAGAAAATTCAAAGCAGTGATTTATATCATTAATATAGAGAAAATAAAATATAAGACTTCGAATAAATAAATAAATAAGACTTTGAGCTAAATCATGCTAATCTATCTTCATCCCACACTGTTGGGTCGATTTCTCAAAAAAATAATTATGGTTAAGTTGATTATCGTAGCTGCTATAAATGTGTTTTTTACAAGAACATAATATTTTTAATGGTTTTTTTGCGTCCATTTTTTACACGCGAATCGTCACGAATATTGGGCGTGGGTTACTTCAAGGAACCTGCTCCGCGAGTTAGCTGTTAGTTACTATTTACTATACGTGATAGCAATTCGCGCGTGCCACATGGACACATTTTTACAAGCATTATAATAAAATTAAAGAAATATTTCTTAATTTACATTTTACCAAATAAACTTTTCAGATTTCAAGTAGAAACGTGGGTCGTGTTCATTTTACTAAAAAATATCCACACCATTTTAAAACGAAATATGAACAAAAATGTTCAGCATTAATGATTAGTAAAATTTGTGGACTTTGAAATCTACAACAGACCATCACGCCGGTCCCCATATCACTATGTCTTTTCATACAGATCTCGCTTACCCTACATTCATACATCTTCGCATGCACGCGCGCTGATTATTCTGACGTTTGGCATGTCCATCTTCAAGTAATCGTTGGAATTTTTTTTAAATTAATAAATTTCACAAAGAGTACATGTTTTTGTAAAATTCTAAACACATCTACTTTTACACATCTAGTAAATGTTATCACTGTAACTCTCCAAAAAAAGAGACTAACTCTTGTGCTTGGAGAGTGACTTACACTGTTTTAGTTGTTTATTTATAAGAGCTTATTTGATTTTAAATACGAGTACATGAGAAAGAAAAATAAAAACATAGGACATACAAAGAAAAAACATAAAACAATAATACATTCATGCTAATTAAAATTTAATGTTGTTTTTACACGTGTATCTGAGTGACTTATTCATCTAAAATTCTTTTATTTTTTCTTCTTTATAAATTTAAATAATATAATTTATTTTATAAAGAGTGTCTACTGTATGAACCTTAAATATTTTATATAGACTTTCCATATTGAATGTTGAGGGTTTCTTTAAAATTACTTTAATTTAGTCATGCCAGCTCTTTCCAGGTCGTCCACTATTTCTGCATTCGTCAACATTCGCGTCGTTAATCTTTTTAGCCGTTCTTTCGTCGTCCGTTCGCTCTACATTTCTAAACCAACGAAGAGCTCCTGATTTTGTCGATAACGCTTATCTCAGCCTCACATAATGCACGGATTTCGACGTTTGTACATCTATCACACATTCACCACACATTCGCCCGCGAGATAGCACCTTAACTCAGATGATTATTTTCTCAATTTTTTTTGAGATTTTCAGTGTTTTTGCTTCTAAGAAAAACGCACAAAAAACACAATGAGATTGATTAATTTTAACGTAAACGGTGTAGGAGGACAAGGTTATTCCTTTTATCTATAATTAGACTAATTTATTTATTTATAAACGTAGGATTACATTGTTGTTTTGAGGTGTGATGTGTGATCCGTCGTGATGGAGGGTTGAAGTAGAACTACATTGTGTTAAGGGCTGTTCTGTCGTTTTTATTGATCATTTGTCGTGTTTGTTTAGCTGGCTTAACGTTCTTACGTAGTTGTGAACAGGGAGACGTTTTAACATATTAATGTTTTGGTATGTCGTGAGTCGTGACGCGCCACAACCTCCTCCATCACCCTGGCGCTGACAGATAATAAATGACAATAAATATGACAATGTTGTCATGTTCCAGCTAACTGAACAGCCTCGACGCGACACGTTGGCCACGTGCGATGGTGGGGGTAATCATTGTTCCGCGAAGATAGCCTGCCTGTCTATCTCGGTGGCGATGTCTCGGGACAATGTTATGTCCTATGATTTGCTGTTTGCACGTGGAAGATGGTCGAGTCCCGGGACAAAACATTTTTGTATTATCTACGAGTAAACGGCCTTCAAAAATCCTCGGATCTGGACTGCATGGTGGCGCGCCACGACTCACCTCACTGTAGCGATGTAATTCTGACCATGTAAAATACATATGTAGGAGCGATTTGCGCCAGATACCTTCTCAACTCCACACCCAGACTCCATAACGTCAATTTTTAATCGAATTTCTCTACTGAAATTTGTATTACTGCTAAAATCGCTTTAAAGAAATTTTATCAAGCACCCTTGGTTTAAAATCTTCTCCTCATATTGCTTTTTCAAATTTTAAAGATTACGTGCTATGCCTATTATTCTTTCTTTTTTCTCTGCTGCATTGACATGTTTTTATACTTTTAAACTACTTTTAATTACTTATATTGTATATATATATATATATATAAACTCAATATATTGCTGCTCTTACAACAATGTGTCATTATTTTTGAAGATGTTTTCAATATTGACTTAAATTTATTGTCTTACATTTCATTTAAATATTCTATTCGTTTCTTTGAATCCTTTAAAACATGTATGTGTATATTTATGTTTTTCCTTTTTAAAAATGTTATTAATATTTTATTTTATTTTTACATCTGAGGATGTTTTTCATTCTTTATTTTAATTCTTAACTTTTAATTACTTTTATAAATTTTCTTCATTTTCAATATTATTTCCATTTGTAAATACTAACTACAAACTTTAAAATAACATTTTATACTTTAATTTTAATTTTTAAACAACTTCCATTTATGTTTTTTTTTGTACTATAATTAATAACCTTACATATAATTACTTTATAATATGGAGACTTCACTGGTCCATTATAGTTAAGTCTAACTGTGTAAAATATAAAACTATGTAACTATACTGTATGTTTCCTAAATAAAAGAAAATAAAAGAAAAAATGAAAACGACATTACTAAGACCAGCCGCTGACGGTGACTTTTTGTCACTGTCACGTTGTGTCACTGTGGGTGCGCTCACTACTCACTACTGGTTACTGGTGACAAAATGTTCATTTAGAGATGGATTTCAAAGAGGTCGCAGTGATTTGCGCTCTTGAATTACGCAGAAAGCGTATTGTCATGTCGCCACAGTGAGCGCACTCTCATATATCTCCATAGCACTTGACTCGGCGACAAACAGTCACTATGACTTTTTGTCACAATTTTTATATCGCCTTTATCTTACTGATAAAACCTGTACTTTTTGCGTATTTTCTATACATTTTTAAAATTGTTACACAATCTAAAGCTGTTATTTTATTTTATTTTATTTTATTTTATTTTATTTTATTTTATTTTATTTTATTTTATTTTATTTTATTTTATTTTATTTTATTTTATTTTATTTTATTTTATTTTATTTTATTTTATTTTATTTTATTTTATTTTATTTTATTTTATTTTATTTTATTTTATTTTATTTTATTTTATTTTATTTTATTTTATTTTATTTTATTTTATTTTATTTTATTTTATTAGGGAAATCAACAGTTCTACATACATATTTTTAGTAAACAAACAGATATAGTGTATAAACTCAGAACTAATAACAGATTTCCACATAGTATACAAAGTTAGTAAAGACAATATATATTACATATCAAATAAATACATACAATTTATACATATAAAAATGTTATTTTCATGTACTCAATAATCAAAGATTTTTTAAATATTAATTTTAAGAACATTAAGTTACTGTAAATTGGGCGGGATAAGGACAAAAATGCTTGAAGAGAGGATAAGGAGGGGGGGGAGATGTACATATTTATTATTATAATGTCTACTAAGTTACATAATACATTTTTAGTGTAAATTTTAAATCTGACAGAGTGATGTTTGTATAATCTATATTTTTCAATTTTGTATTGTACATTGAAAAAGTCCTACGAAAAAAAGCATTTTTAACATACGATGTTTTACTTATTGGTACATGAAACAGGTGGTACCGTCTACAAATCCTGGCTGGCACATGTATTGTTATTAAACCAAGCAGCTCTGTACAGTCAACCATTCCTGTCACAATTTTGTAAAGCAGTAGTTGGTCCGCACACACTCTGCGGTATTGTAGAGAAATGATTCCATGGAAGGTGGAGGCAGTGAGAGTAGATACATAAGAAATACCGGTTTTGTATTTAAGGTACTTTATAAATTTGTTTTGAATATTTTCTATTATCATTTTATTTATTGAAAATCATTGTTTTTTTTACACAATGAGGAAATTCAGTAGTCTTTTTTATTTGTTACAAGCCAACTGATGTATCGTATTATCATCGCTATGATTTGTTTTAGTTTTGTAATTTCTCCGCGTGTGAGTTTTGCAGATTGATGAATCGGCTTCCCGTAAACCGGAAATCAAACATAATACTATCATTGGTTGATTCGGAAAATCTAGTGACGCCGTTCAAAGTAGTTCTTTTTCCATAAAATCATGTTTGTTTTTTTTTCCATACATTTTTAAGAAACTTCGCCGTACATGTGAATGCTCTAACTTTTACCGCGCATAAGAAAACATTTTTTGTATCTAATTTCTCGTAACACTGAACTTTATTTTTCATTATCATTGCTGACAGAATCGAATCCAAATCCAGAACACCACGTGTCCGACAGCAACTGACAGCAACCGAGACAGCAGAAAGCGGTTTTTTTAGAGTACCCGGGCAACGTGACAATTGAGGAGTTAGAATTTTGCGCCGTAATCGTTGCGAAAAAATACATATTCATGTACTCGTGTAACGCGACACCCGACGCCGATCCTCTCCCCTTCGCCCTCTCCCTTCGGGCTCCGTTCGCCCGAGGTTTGAGCAATCCATTTCGCGCGGACGGCCGACATTTATACCGCAGATGGCCGTACATAAATTTACATAGATAAACACAAATCGGCCTCCGCGCTGGGAATATGGCATGCGGTCGAGTGACTAATCCACCTCCTCGGAGCCGTGCGCTCCTGGCAACAAGGCACTATTAGTGCTGCCTTCCTGATTCTCTATTTCCCCCTCTTTTTGCTTTCAGATTCTCAATTCTTTCTGTTTTATCCCTGTTTTCATTCGCACCTACTAAATGAGTTGGTAAGGCTTTTAACATTCGAACCTTCTCTAAAAATGTAAATTATGATTCCACTGTAAAAATCTGATTCTAGAAAACTAGATCTGTGTGACGAGTGATATGTGATGTTATTTTATCAACTTTTTATTAAAACTATTGTGTCATACATAATATATATTATTATATCCCTAATGCCAGCACTTTTGCTGATTGGGAATATTTCGTACAAATAAAATATGTAATGTAATATAATATGTAAAGGTAAAAACGATGTATTTTTTCACAAATAAATAAAACTAAAATATTTTTTTTTTTTATTTACATATTACAAATTGCACTATCGCTAGTTATATGAGGTTGCTGCGTTCGTTATCGAACTTGTTGACAAGGTTGTGAAATCAATCCACCATTAATTCTCGCCATATACGTATATACGAAATCTGTTTTACCATTATTTCATCATCCATTCGTTCTACATGACCAAACATCATCTAATTCTGTTGAAAAACGTATCAATATTTATAAAATTCACCGTGCCAAAAGTCCGAGGTCAGTGCTCCAGTGTTTTAGCTGGTAAAACCACTATAAAAATCATTTGTATAATCTAGTTACAATAATTCATTGCCGTTATATTATTATATTATATTATCCTCAGAGTAATAAGGCGCTACAACTATAGAGTTCAAACTGTAAACGGTCAAAAATAATTCTAGATTATCAATCACGAAGTTAGCTATAGTTTACAGCAAAACAATAGACCTTGGTTCTAGAATTGCAAGCACAGCGACGAAATTGTCCGCTACACGTACACATAATTACACAATATTGCAATAGGGCGAAATGTCGTCCCTACAACTGTGGCGTCTTATTACTCAGACATTACCATTATTTTTTATTTTTTTAAAACCGAAGTCTACCAAAGCCCATACAAGTCGCTAAAAGATTGATTTCATTTCCAAATACTTAATGCTATAACTGATGTCCCATCTCTGTTGCAATCAATTTCTTTTTATGTTCACAACCATGTCACCAGAACTAAAAATCTGCTGTTTATCAAATCTTCTAAGAGCAACATTTGTTTTATTGCCCCAATGTCAAAAATGCGTAGATTAGTCAATTCGTCAGACAACTAAGAATTCTTTGGGATAGACGGCTTTTCGTACATCTCTTCCCCATTAACACAGTGTGAGATGAAGATGGATTGGCTCGAGTTTACTCGTATGTTGATCGCGCTTATGAATATATTATATACCATTATTTTATTGCCTTGTTTGTCTTTGCTACATAGTTTTATGTTATTTTTGTTCAGTTTCTTGTATATCTTTAATGGCATTATAATATTAAACTATTAAATATAACTCTTTTTTGCTGAAATTATGGCATAAAATAAGGATCACTTTTTTAAAAACATTTTTTAAGTTAAAAGGGTTTATTAAATACTGTCCAGTAAAAAAATAATTTGCTGCTATTAGCAGCATAAAAAAAGATTTAAATTTGTAATTTTGAATTTCCGCAAAAACGGTCATTGCATTGGCCGCGCCGCAATACGTACCGATTCATGTTAATGTTTAGCTTTGTTCCAAATCATTAATTTTTTTTAGAACATCGTCACGAATCTTGACGTCACAACTATCAATGCCAAACAAATCGCGTTTTTCAAGTGACATATTTTTTTATATTTTCTTTTTTAAAGCTATATTCGGTCTGAACCAAAATTTGACACTAGATGTCAGCACTTATGTATGCGCTGTAGCAAATCATTGACATAGATGTCATTTTGAAGCTCTATACATCAGCAGTCAAAATCGGTCATCAGTGTTTGATTTTGTGCGCATCATATTTTTTTTATCGATGGAAAATTTTGAAAATTGGCGAAAAAACAGCATTTGCGGGAAGTTTCACATTTTGCGAGCGTCATAAGAAGTCGGTTTTGCATCGAGTTGTTACTGGCGACGAAAACTGGACACATTTCGACAACCAGAAACGCAATAAATCGTATGTGAAGCCCGGTCAACCAGCCAAATCGACACCGAAGAAGAATATTCACGCTGCCAAGATAATGCTCTGTATTTGGTGGGACTAAAGGAAGTTGTGTATTATGAGCTTCTGAAACCGGGTGAAACCATTTCTGGAGAGCTGTACCGACAAATGATTCGTTTCAAGAGAGCATTGGAGAAAAAACGGCCAGAATGGGAGATCAGACACGAGACATTGATTTTCCAAAATGACAATGCTCGACCACATGTTGCTCAACCCGTTAAAAACTATTTGGAAAATAGCGGATAGGAATTTCTGCCCCACCCGCCATACAGTCCAGACTTGGCACCTTCTGATTTCCGTTTGTTTCGGTCGATGCAGAATGCACTTCCCGGAATACGCTTCACTTTAGTCCGAGGCATCGAAAATTGGCTCGATTCGTTCTTCGATTCGAGAGATGAGCGGTTTTTTCGAATGGCACCCACAAATAGCCAGAAAGATGGGGAAATGTAACTTTGAATAACAGAATTTTACAAGATTTTCTTTAATAAACGCTCATATTTCCTAGTAGCGAGTTACCGCTTCCCTTATCTAAAACATCATCATACATACATATTGAAAATAATGTTATCACGTGGAATCACGTGCGTCCGAACGTTCTCTGTGCCTTGATTTTTATGGTTAAAATGATTTTAATAACAATATTTGTATTCTTTTACAATTTCCAAGTAATGCGCCGCTTCCACAGTCCGTGTGGACGGAACGCGCCGGCAATACACATCTATCTGTACTCGGTATGCTGTACCCAGAACTAGGCGCTAGCTACTAAGTTATTATCGCTAGGAGTAACGAATAACGAGAAGCCGTCACGGTGCGGTAGCAAGGCACATTGTGGTGCTATGGCTTGCCTCTCTCCCTACCCCTGCCCTCTCCCGCCGAGGGGGTTGCGGATGCGTGTTTGTGAAATGAACAGATGAGAAGTGGGTGGTCAGGAACTGAAATAAAATTAAGCGAAAATCTCGAGGGCGAAATGATAAACGCAGGTTTAAAACGTTTGAGGACAATAAAAGAAGGGTAAAAAGTAAAGTGAACGCGGTCGTAATGCGATCATAAAAATGACATTACTAGCGTAGTATCGCATTCACGAGTTCTGTTGTTTGAAAATGATCTAAAATTGTTTCTGAACATTTCCACCTTGAATGATTGCCGCCTTCTCAAGTCTGATATAAATAATATATTTGATTGGGGAACACAGAACCGACTAAAATTTAATTCAATTCAATTATGGATAACTTATATAGCGCCATTTTCGTAATAAAATACCTCAAGGGCGCTTTACATGGTGATTCTATTGTTAAGTTAATTTAATTTGTTTCTAATTTAATTTGTTAATAATGTTTCTAAATGTTATGTTCTATCATATACGAGGGCGTTAAAAACTATTTTTATACGGTACTGTATGGGAGTGTGTTCTCTTAAGCGAACTGCCACTTTCAAAGATCCGGGAGTTATGTTTGATGCTAGACTGAAATTTCATACTCACATAGGCACTGTCTGTGACAATGCGCGCAAAATGTTGGGATTTGTTCTCCAAACAGCTAAGGTGTTCCTGAATACTCGTGTCATAAGGCTTCTTTATAACTCATTGGTGCGAAGCAGACTTGAGTGTGGATCTCTGATCTGGGCACCCCCCGAATTGAAGTACTCTCTTATGCTGGAGATGGTTCAGAAGAATTTTCTGAGGTATCTTTACTTAAGGGAGTGCGGATATTATCCGTGGTTGTACCCGTTTTTTTTAAATTTATTTATTTCTTAAGTTAGCTTATATTAAAACTAATATAAACTATTATGTACATTTACATCATCTATATATATTTACATTTCCTTACAGTAACTTATACATTTATTTTTAAATTCTTTCAGACACTTTTTATTCTTCATACATTCAGGCATCTCATCATACATTTTTAAACCCTTATACATCAAACAATTTTGCGACTCAGCTCTTTTCAATAATGGTAGTCTTATTTTATCCTTTTGTCTAGTAGCATATTCATAACAATTTTTGTTTAAGACAACTTTATCCTTAAAATATTTTGGTAATTTATCGTGAAAAAATTTATGTATAAATATCAACATATTAAATTTAAGTCTCCTTCTTACAGATAACCATTTTAGTTCATCTCTCATTTTTTTTACATTGCTATATTTATTTTTCTTAAGAACTATTCTCATCGCTTTATTTTGTAAAATTTCTAGTTTATTTAAATTTCCTTCGTTTGCTAAAAATAATATTGTTGAGCAGTAATCTATATGTGGAAAAATGATTGTTTTGTAAATTAGTTCTGCAGTATCTTTATTTAATTTATTTCTCAATCTACTAAGGAAAAATAATTTTTTTGATATTTTTTTATTAACGTGTTCAAAATTTGCATTTAATGTCAATTGATTTTGGTTTAGTTAGGTCCTGACAAAGAGACGGGCACGTATCGAAACCGGTAGAAATAGAAAAGTCGGTAAGTAGTTATGTACAAATATTTAATAACATTTAGTTAAATGTTTGACCACAAAGAGAATGCTTTGAGTATTAATAATACAAACAAACTTCTTTAAATGACGTCACTAGTTCTTCCGAATCAACCAATGATAAAAGAGTTGTAATATGTTTCTGGTTTAAGGCAATTGAACTGACAAATCAGTGGTAAACAAAGCGATTCTCCAGAGTACGTAAATTCAAAGAATTTAACAAACATGTAGTTTATAATATGTTCTATGGGAATATGCCATTTGAATTTAATGAATCTCAAAAATTGTGATAGATTTCCGGTTTCCAGGAAGCCAACTCACTAAACATCAGAACTCACCGACTAGAACCTGCGACGTCACTGGAGGAGTAATTTCAAAAATAAAAAACTTCAAACAATCACAGCGCTGATAATGATACATGAAAATAACATGAGATTTATCTAGTCGATATTGTTTTATTAATTTATTAAATTTATTTTTTAAATGTATTTATATTGTTTCATATCTCCCAGTACCGAGGCGTGATGTCAGCAGTCGGCAATATAGTAGGTAGCAGGCAGCACCCGGCCCCGGAGGGGGGCGGAGGCGGCTAACGACGCGGCTGATTAATCGGGGGGCGAGTTTGGAGGGCGGCGGGCCCCGCTCGGCGGATTACGCGTGTCGCATTCGGTGAAGTGTCGCTTCTCGCTCCTGATATCCGGGTATCCGGAGCGACCGGAACGTACACAACAGAGGTGGCGAATAACGGACGTTTGTCAAGTTTTTAGTAATGAACATAACCTACAAACTGGACCGTCCTCCCCACATATAAATACCATTTATAAGGCAGTTTAGTATATTTTTTTATTCGTTAATATAATATTAAACTAACCGAAATATTTTTATGTATTCGTATTATCAGCGCTACGATTTTTTTAAATTTTGCAATTTTGAAATTACTCCGCCTGTGACGTCACAAATTCTTTACGATGTGTTCTGCTGATTGGTGGATTGGCTCCCGTAAACCAAACCAAAAATCTATCACAACACTCTATCATTGATTTACAAGATCTCTAGATGTCATTCAAAGTAGTTAATTTTTATTAATTTTTTCGTACATTCATATTCTATCACTTCTTCACAATATTTTCAATAATCCCACTTCGCATGTTTATATGAGAGAGCTCTTCCAACCTCTATCACAGCATGGGCTATCTCTTCGTTCTAGTAACGAGAGAACCCTTTTTATACCCATTCACCTTTCTAATTTGTTGCCTCCTCTTTTACAGCAGTGGCTGCTCGATTATGGAATAATCTACCCACTAATCAGAGACCTTTATTTACATTCAAATCACGTATGAAATGTCATTTTCTGAATATTTTAGTTTTTCCTTTCTCCTCTCTCTTTTCTTTCCTCTTTACCCCCTCCTCTCTTCATAATGTAGTGTAGATATTGTGTCAATTCTCACTTCTCAATTATTTTTTTTAACTTATTTTTTTTGTTTTAAAATGAAAATATTATAATACCTATATACGTACACTATGACCCTGTAGCACTAATTTACTAAAATTGAACGGTTTGTATAGGATGAAATTGCATTAAGGCAATATGTCCCCCGTTATGCATATTTATGTAATCATTGATAACAATATTTTTAGTTTTGATGATACTTTGTCATAAATGCGAGTATTCTTGATCGAATGGATCTGGGGAGATTTAGCAAAATGTAAACTCTCGCCTTCCACACAGTAACCAGGCTCTTTATAGACCTGGGCTTCGTAAGCGAGAACTATTCACGGAGACCCGTCACAACAAATCTTCACAGGTCGCAGTGACGTCAGGAACTTGCATAGCACTGACCCCCACCTCTAAGAATAATAATAATGTAGGTACTTACTTTATTTTTGCCAATAAACGCCGTATTTGGGGACTGAACTGAAATATTTTTTTTTCATCCAGAAAAATCGTTTTGACAATATTGAAGATATTATTTTTGTTCACTTCCCGCTGTAATCGGGGCCTGGATCACAAAACATCATTTTTGTATTCTGTGCTGCTGTTAAGAAAACCGGGGAAGAGATCTCGGAATTTCTCATTTTTTTACGCACCGGCCGGCCGCGGCCCCATTCCAAAGAACAGAAATGCTGCCGCACATTTTCAAGCCGGGGCTTATTGCCGGGAGGACATAAGCGCGAGGAGGTAATTCGTTATACAATGTACACAATACGTCTCGTAACGCGGGAAGGGGGTCCGTAGTCTGTACTGTGCGAGTCGGCCACTTCCCACTTCCGCCCGACGAGATCAACTCCCGCGGATATAAAAGTTATCGCCAGTACCCTCCTCGGTTGCTGTGACCCCAATAACAGCTACACGTTGAAAGCGAAGTTCGCGATTTCAAATTTTATTTTATTTTTATTATTTACCGCGACGGCAAACAACCTGTATCGGTATTTTCTATCGACTTGTCATCTCGGCATCATATGATCGAATCCAACCAATGAATGACACTGAATATTTAGTCCGCGTTCCTTACTTTATAAAAATTTGAAATAGTTCTCATTTATATTTTTAACTTTTGTGTTAAAAGGTGGCAACTTAAAAGCGATCATAAACTCCAATAAACCCCAATTCAAGCAAAAAATGCTTGCTTGAACATAATTTTTATATGACTTTTGACAATTACTAAGAAGGTATGCTGAACTTCGTCTGTGTGTAATACGCTCAGTACCATTACGAATCCCACTAACTAAAAATTCAAGCAAATACAAAGCCGGCTCGATAGACAGTAAAACAGATGGGAAAAATATAATAATTATTTTTTTGTAGTGGCAACATTTTTACGCTTTGATAGTACAAAGATGCTCTAATATGTTAATAGGGCAGAATCTAGCCACATTATCTGCGCATCTAGCCCTTCTTTTTCAAAACTGACAGTTAAGTAATGATTAAATTCGACTTTAAAATTGACGTTTTTCTCTCTCATATTTTAAATATTTATTTATATAAACACTTTTTATATATAAATACAGTTTACATACATATGCATAAGGGCGGGCATATTTATTGCCTTAAGGCAATTTTTTCTTCCTACCCAAACCGTTCAATTAGAGAAAATGAGCGGTATATGAACTAGGCTCTTAAGAAAAGAACTGGCCACCTCAGAGCGATAAAAATAAATGTAATTAAAGCAAAAACTGCTCGGCGGAACGAATTTTTTGTCATTTTTAATGAGCAGATACGTGAACCGCGAGGTACTAGACTCGTCGGCGTCGGTAAAAACCGATGTATACTCCTCAAAACTTGAAGGTAAGGGGGCGGTAGTGTACCTTCGTAATCGTTCGGGAGAATTTATTTTCAACTATACGTCATGGTGAAGGTATGACGTCCTTAGCTTCCCATTGTAATCGCGGTCGAGGTATAAATTGTTTATTAAAATATTGAAAAATAAATTAAATGAGTGTAAAAAGAAAGGATGGTTATAAAAACTACCACAGAGAAATGTATCTTAGCTAAAGTTGTTTTTCTTTTTGGTACTTAGTAATTCACTTTAGAGGAATATCTTGTTATTATTTTATTTGTTTACTGTGGCCAAAAACAGATCAAACATGACTTAAAGTAAATTTGTCTAATTGAAAAGACTTAGGCCTCTTTGAACAATGAATCAGATGGAAAGGTTGGGGGATATTTATATATTATTTTTTGTATTGTTTTTTTGTACATTGCCTGAACACACCCACCTCTTTCTATTATACCATATGTTGCCACTGATTGGAAGAGTGAAAAGTACACCGAACGAAGAGTCCTGTAGTCCAATACATTTCTAAATGAAGTAAAAAATTAAACACTAGGAACGGAAAGCGAAATAATAATGAAGTTTCAGTGAAAACAAGGAAAGGTTGTCTTAAAACCGTTATATTGAAAAAAATATTACATGGAGACGTTTGTGGGGTTCATAGTCCATTGATCGATCACGCACGTGCCTAAATAATTCATCTGAAATTATCGTGCGATGGCCGATGAAACAAGTATTATTTCCCGAAGAATTCTATACAAGAAATTATGCAACTCTACAGTATTGCGCAGAAAGACGAGAGCTTTGTTCTGCAGTACGTTAACAAAGTCCCTACTTTGGAGATAAAGAGACCATAGGGCGTGGTAACGCCAGTTTGACGCAGTCACTCAGTTCCAGCGTGTAGTTCAAGTGCAGTCTCTTCAACTCCTCATCGCCGCAACACAATTCACTATTCATTCACCATGTAATAAATACGCAATAAACAGCAACCTAATCTACTCTCAATCTCTAACTGGGGTAGAAGCTCCACCAACTCTCAACAATCAAAATCGTACACGTCAAACAAAATATTATACTTTCTTCATCTTCTTACTCAGCCTTGTTCTCTCCGCTGCTGGATAAAGGTCTCTTCCAAACGTCTCCATGCCTTCCTATCACCCGCTTTTATCATCCATGTTTTACCGGCCATCGAGCCAATGTCATCGACCCATCTTTTTTGTGGCCTTCCATTACTCCTTTCGTTTGCCCGCGGTCTCCACTTTATTATTCTGAGTGTCCACCTGCCATCACTTTGCCTTGCCAAGTGTCCTGCCCACTGTCATTTTAATTTTGCTGCACGGTCCGTGATACTCGTATCATCGACTCCGGTTCGGCGCCTTATTTCTTCATTTCTTATTCTGCCTCTTAGACATACACCGAGCATCTGTCTTTTCAGGGATCGTTGCGTGCATTTTAGTTTATGGCTACTTTTCTGTGTCACATGTCACAGACATGGTTTTTAGTCCGTATGTCGTCACCGGCAATATGCACGATTCATACGATACATCACAAACAAATAATATAATTACTAGATCCTTAACACAAAGACAACTTAAACAAATACAAACTAATATCACATTTTTTTGTATTATTCAATTAAAATCTATAACCTACATCCACTATCTATTAAAACAATTAGTAACGAGAAAATGTTTAAAAAGGCTATAAAATAATGGATAGTGGAGCTAAGTAGAAGTAAAATAGATTGTCTTATTCGCCCAAACTAATATTAAATCAACCGCTCCACAAGTGTATAGCTTGTGTTAGGTTTTTGTTATTTTCATTGTGCGTTTTGTAATATAAATAATATAGATGTACATATATACGTTGTTTTTAAAACTGTGAATATTCTATTAATTATCTCTGTTTATAAGGTTAGTCTTCTTTGTTTATTCTCTAATGTAAAAACATTTCAAAAAAGTATATTGTTAAGTGTCCTCGGCACGGGTAACCCCCAGTGAGGACACATTATTTTTATTATTATTTATAGTTTGTAAGTGTAAGAAAATTATGAATAAATAAATAAATAAAATAAATAGATATGTCTTTTTAAGCATGCACTTACTTATTATTATGTAAAGTAAGTCAGTTATACGAGTATTACTTATGTAAACTGAGTATGAAAGAATACCTCCGCAAACTGCAAAGCGCGTTATGTACAATGTACATACTCAATGTCGACCAAAAATCTTTTCTTGACAGGGCATGTAGGTACCTTCGGCAAAGTTTATTCCAGGAAAATATAATACATGGAGAGTAAATATAATATCCACCGGAGGGAACTTTCGAAGCCTGTTATGTGGTGTTACCCATAATATTACTCCGACGTCTTGACGTCGCGACGCCGAAAGTAGGTAGAACATAATGTATGTAATATGTACCCACTAGAGAAGCGTCGACTGTGGAAATTCGACCTCTTTCCGCTCTCTGCGTTCCGTTCACGGGGGACCCGCCTTCGCGAGCAGGTAGGAAATTAGAATGAGGGAAACCCGAGTCCCGCATTCTCGTTTGCTAGCCAGAAAATTATGAAGCGTTTTATTTTGAATATTTAAAATGGGATTTCCGGGAAAGGTTGCGAAAAAAGGCTTTGCCTGTTTCCGTGGTTGAGAGCGACGCCGACGCCGTGCGCCGCTTCGACGCTCAATTAGTGAAGGATTTTTTGCTAATGCAGCAATTCGCAATTCGGGCTTGAATTTCTGCAAATCACCTTTATATAATTAATTGATTGGCATTTTCCATATATCTTCGATGGGTGGAAGAGTACTACTGCAAAAATATAACTATTAAGGGGAACAAAAAACACGTTATTTTGAACCCAATTATTTGGCTACGGAACTCATATTTTGCGAAATGGGTTATTATTTACCGTAATTTGAACAAATAACATAAATATTCCATATATATATATATATATATATAGATAAACTACATGAACCATAAAGTTAGGACAGAAATTAGTTTATTTATACTAGTAAAACTTATTTTTCTTCTTCTTCATATTGGGGATCTGTTTATTGCAAAGAAGTCTCCCGGGATACCGGACTCCAACTGTCCCTCCATCTCTTTGAAGGTCTTTCATGCTACCCTCTAGCATGTTGTTTGCTACCACGTGTGGAAATCGGTTGGTATTCATTCTCTCCACGTGGTCGCGCTGGAATCGTCGCAAGTTCCTGCCCTATCTCACGATATGTTGCAAGCTTCAGGTATGACAGTATTTCTGATCCTGTCCCTGGCGTCTTCTTTCTGTGTCGACTCTTGATTCGATTAAATATCTTTTTTTAAAAGAGTCATTGACACATTTCTGGTCATGCGGTTACAAGAGAAGATCCCAGCAGAATGCTCGTACGAGGTTGTCCGGCATTTGAATGATTTAATACCAAAAACACGTACGAATTTCGCTCAAAGAAATTTATCTTTTGTGGCCCCGAGAGTATTCAATGTTGTGGATAAACATATTAAGTTCTCCAAAACGAAAGCCATTTTCGGGAGAAGTGTATGGATTTTGTCTAAGGGAAGAGACCATTGCAGGAGACTGCTGCGAGACATTGCATAGATTAATAGTACTATTAAGCGTGTTGTTTTTTAAATATTTTTTTTGTAATAGTATCTTTATATGAATAAATAAAAAATAAACTCCGTAAATTCTCGACAGAAAAACTATACTCAAATACGTATTCATCAAATCGCTCTCACACCGCATGTACTCTTAAGGTTTTATTACATTGAAAAACATATTAAACATAATTTTATATAATATTCCTAAGGAGTTTTTTTTTTAACTCATTTAGGGACATGCAGATAACAATATATTTATTTAAAGACTTTTTTATATTTTTAACTATAATATTATTTACAAAAGCAGAATAAAAATTATGATACACTACAAATTAAAAGGGTATGAAAAAATAACAAAATAAACATAATTCTAGGTATGTAAATAAATTCAAAGTGATATATTCATCATACAATCTGGGAAAGAAAAATTAAAAAATTACATGTATGTATATATACAAACTGAACTAGTACGAGAGTGCAAATGTTAAAAATTATAAGAATAAAAAAGTTTTTTTTTAAATTAACAAAATATGCGCACCCAATACAGTGTAAAAAAATATCAAAAACGCATTAAAATTACGTATACATAATACAAGCTAAAAAAGTATATAAAAAAACACAAATAACATTTAATAGTATTAAAAATTACATATACAAGCAAAAACGGTAAAATATTAAAAGTTATATGTTTAAATTTACAGTTCAAGTTTACATTTACTTTAAATGTTATTCTTAACTTTAAATTTCTTTTAATTTCTGATTTATAAAAGCTAGACACACTAAACAATATAGTAAACAAACCATCACACCGTTTTCCGTAGAGGTAGGCAGAGAAGATAGAACGCAATATTACTCTTCGCATACAGACCTCGCATCTTCTACAATATCTACGTGCATACATATTCTCGAGCACGCGCGCCGTATATTCCTAATTTTGACAAGTCCAGCTTGGAGTATTTGTCGGATTTGGTCCATGCCATGTCGTTCTCGGTCTTTCCCGGTTTCGGTTAGCCGATTTTCGTTATTCATAAGCTCTACGCGTCCAAACCAACGCAGAATCTTTTCTTGATTTCTTCGATATTGCTTATCTCAGCCTAACATAATTTTCTAGTTTAAAATCGTCCGGATATGTCTGCGTAATGAGGGTAAGAAGAACCATTTTCTACGCAAATGAAAATCAAGTCTTCGGGTACGGATCTGTTCAAAGTACCCAAATTCCTAACGGTGTATGGACAGCGAAGTCACCTGTCTTGAACGGTTTGCCGCAGGACTCCAGGGAATAAAAAAATAAAAAGATGGATTATGGACCTATCGAAGCAGTTAGTGGAAAACTTCATTTATAATCTCTCTCTCTTCTGAGGATGGCGATCACGCCCGACTCAAGCCATGGCTCGTCTGTGGACGGTCTTGTACTGTTCCGTTGGCATTTGTCAGTGATAGTTCTGATAATTCAGTGACCAAGCCGCTTCATCTTGTCCACGCGACCTTGTCTCTTCGACACTTCACAGGAGGATAGTTCTCTCCAAACTATCAGAGTTGCCGCTGGAAATATGTCTAAAGAGCTGCAACGATTATTTTCTTTTTTCGCTCATAGATGTTAGTTATTCTCTTATGTCTAGTTCCGGGAGTTCAGATATATTTGTACGTCTGGCTGGGTACGGCTGATACATGGAAAATCACAAATTTAGTTCATCAATTATTATTAGAGAGAATACACATATATTTTTTAATGCCTGTAGGTACTTATTACAATATAATAATCTTAATTCCCAATGAGTAACTCCAGCCCTACGGGAAATTGGATACAAAAAATATTTTCTTACGTGCGGTAAAAATTAAAGCATTAAATTGTACGGCAAAGTTTCTTGAAAATGCACAAAAAAATGAACTAACTAATTTGAACAACGTCACTAGTTCATATCTATGAATCAACCAATGATAAGAGAATTGTGAAATATTTCCGGTTTACGGTAGGACCACGGACCAATCAGCAGAATTGACCGGGAAGACCAAAATTAATCTTAAAGTATTTATTCCATCTGCCAGTCTGTAGCACTAACTATGCACAACACTCTTTCCTCTATCGTTCTTGCTCTAACTATAATGTTTTTTTTTTCATCTATTGATATATTTTACATACCCCTTAATTTATTTAAAAATAAATTAAGACTTATTATTTCTGGCTGCGATACGATCCCGCTTACTATTTAATGATGCACCCTCCTGAACACTTACTCCCACACTAATACACATAAACACACATCTACACTTACAAATACACATAAACACATCCTTTTTTTGTAACACAGTTGAATAATATGTATGATTTTTATTTAGAAACTTTGCTGGTCTGTCTTTAAACTGTATTTTTAAATAAATGTTATAATGTCATTGTCGACTGTTTGTTTCTTTAAAATAAATAAATAAGACGCGGAAGACAACTTGAGACGTCACACGCGGAATAATTTCGGAAACACATAATATTATATTTTTTTAATGTGCTTATTTATTTAACTTTTTGTACATAATGTTATTTGTACATTGGCGGGCTTATTGCCAAATGGCAATTTCTTCCAACCAACTAATAAAATAAAAGTTTTATTTTTATAGTTCAAGTTACAGAACATATTCAATAGAAAAAAAAATATTTAAAATTTTAAAATATATAAAAATAGAAATAGTTTATAAATTGCCTTAAATCAAAACTATTACTCAATGGGAAAAAGGAAAAAAGAGGAAAAAGGAAAGGAGGAGAGGTTAAGGAAGAGAAAGGGGATGTTTCTTCAGACGTGATTTAAACAGAGATAATGTAGTAACATCTTTGATGGTGGATGGGAGATAATTCCACAGTCGAGCCGCATGGACACTATATGAGTTAGAGAAGAAAGAGGAATTGTGGATGGGTATTAAGAGAGTGCCTTGAGAATTAGAACGAAGAGGTAAACCATGAACTGATAAGCCTTGAAATTTTTCACGCAGGTATATAGGAGCGTTAGGACTATGAAGTACATTGAACAGAAGTGAGAGGGAGTGATAGTCTCTCCGCTGTCTAATTTTGAGCCATTTCAGTTGCCTACGATTATCAGAAATGTGGTCATATTTCCTAAGACCAAAAATGTACCTTATGCATGTATATTGAAGTCGTTCAAGTTTATTGAGTTGCTCACAGCTTAAATCAGTCATGGAAACATCAGCGTAATCTAGAATGGGTAATAGTAATGCTTATACAAGGGTGCATTTAGTATTAATGGGTAAGAATTTTTGCAACCTTCTAAGTGAATGTAGACTGAAAAATATTTTGCGGCTTAATTCATTAGTATGAGCTCGCCAGCAGAGATGTTCATCCATTTGTACTCCTAGCTTAGTGAATAGTCTATTAACAAATAAATAAATAAAACACTGAGCTTCCTCATTGTACAAACTTATAACTTGAAACACCTTTAACTACTGGATCACGATTGTGACTCGTAAAAACTATAATTTTGCCTACTTTTGACCATGAATCGTATCGAATTCCCCGCGGGGTGGTAACTACGAATACCTTCTATGTACCGCACACCCCCCTGGAACGGAGTAGATTTCCACCGAACCTTAACGTGACGGCCCCGCTAACGTCTGTGTATCTCCACGGGCGGGGTGGGGTGTCTAACCCTCCTTCCGACCCCCGACCCCCGATCCCCGACACCCGACCCCCAGCGGAGACGTAAGTAGAGGGACTATACTATACGTACGACAGACATACGGCGATACCTATATGTATGGAAGTCTCTGCTCGCGGGACGCTGCGCTGGGAACTAACTAGATATTAGATGTTACGCCTATAAGAGGCAAAACAGAGTATTAAAAAATAAGGATAATTACATAGCAATGAAATATATATTAATAGTAAAAATAGTAAACGAAAAAATCCCACAAAGGCATGGCCGTGGGTAGAAATACAAGAAAATGTAAATGAATTTTTGCTCCAATAATAACAGAAATAATAGACAGTTATAATATGTTTGTGTAACATAAGGAAGAGAAAATAAAATATTCTGTTAACGATTATATGGTATTTTTATTTATTTATTTGACACTTTATATACATATGCATATAAGGGCGGGCATATTGCCTTAAGGCAATTTCTTCCTACCTACCCAAACCGTTCAGTTTGAGAAAATTATAAATACATGGACATATTGAATCTTACAATTTTATACAAAAATTAAAAGCAAAGATTAACAAAAATAAATATTTATATATATATATATATATATGTATATATATACACATGTACATATATATATGTACATATATATATGTACATGTGTACATATATATATATATAAATAACACTATCCTATGAAGAGAGGAAAGGGGATGGGAAGGAAAGAAGAAGGATAAAGGAACAATTTAAATATTTAGATAGTGACATTTCAAGCTTGACTTAAATGTAAATAAAGAATGGACGTCTCTAACATTAGTGGGTAGATTATTCCACAATCGAGCGGCTACTACTGTGAAAGAGGAGGCAAGAAAATTAGAGCGATGACAGGGTATTAAAAGGATTCTCTCGTTGCTAGAACGAACAGATAATTCGTGGTGTGAAAGAGGTTGGATGAGCTCTCTCAGATAAACAGGCGAAGTGGGATTATTTAAAATATTGTGAAGAAGTGATAGAGTGTGAATGTTTCTTCTATGCCTGATACTGAGCCAGTGTAGTTGCGTGCGATACTCGGTTATGTGGTCAAATTTGCGAAGATTAAAGATATAACGAACACAAATATTCTGCAATCGTTCTAACTTATCAAGCAATTCAGAGGTATATGGTATTTTTTTTATAGTAATCAAAAAAGGAAATGATAAATATATAAAAAAACATTGGAATGTTCCTTATTATTAAAGGGCAACAAAATATATCATAGAAAAAAAGAGTTTATATCTTTAGTTTGAATCCAGGATAGTGCGCGTTTTTTAAAAGAAGGAAAATTTTGAAAGTTTGGAATCAATTAAATATTATCAGTGAAAAAATAATGAAAAATTTTTGGGCCAATAAAATATGCGTATCTCTGTGAGAGCCTCGTTTTACAATGTGGTATTTCTAACACACGATTCCTTCTTTGACTTGATCTATTTGAATTATTTGTAAATAAATTTTGATTCTTTAATATATATGTATGTTAAACATTGAAAACAATGTATTTGTCTTATGTCTAAAAGTTTAGCTTCTTGTAATAATTGGAGGGAAAGTGCAATTTTTGTGAAGCATTATTTTTAATATAAATATTTGAACAGTTTCTAATGGTTTAATATGGTTGTTGTAAGTTCCCCCCATCCAATTATTCGGTAGGAAAGCGATGACTATACAAGTGCATAAAATACCATTTTAATAATATTTAGCCGTATCAAGTCTCCGCAATAAAAAAATAACAAGCATATTTTGAATTTCTCCAAATGTTTGTAGATAGACTGGATATCACCCTCTAGGGAGTTTTTAATTTTTGTTTTTTTTTTAAATTTATTTTTCCAAACTAGAATACATCACAAATTTCGCAAAAAAAACAACGATACTATAATATTAATACTGAGGTATAATTAAACAGAGACGATGCTTCATAGAACGATAGTTTAAAATTATGTTCTGAAAAATTAGAGTTGTCGCGTCAACATAGCCGTGCAAAACGCGTAAAGTCTGTTTTTTGTTATTATTATTTATTTTTTTAATTATATTTATTGCAGAATTAGACTCAACTCTCATCCATGAAATAAACTTAAGCGACGTAACTTCATTATACATTACATTATATAGATATATTATCCATTCTTTTAATACAAAACTCATTTAATTTTTTTTTTTAAAATAGCACTATGAATTCAGTCGATATTAGGTATTCAATTGGCCGAATTGTTCTAGAAATTAAAAGTGCTAAAAATGGCCGCGTCGAGCGCATATGTCCTGTGAAATGACGCATGAAAATAATTATTGTCTTATGTCAAAAGTACCATCTCAAAGAAAAATAGCCCTTAAGAAATAATGTTTGAAATACTGTTTTTCAAATTCAGAATCTTCTAATAATTTGTGTAATCTGCAAGTTTAATCTAGCAGAAAAAACCCGCACTGGGGTTAGACATTTAAAATACAGTAAACATATTTGTATGAAAAAATAAGCTGGAATAATCGGCTAGTTTCATGGCTCACCGCAGGCGCTGGGCGCGCTTTATTAATATTAATATTAATATTAGGTTAAAAATACAAACGGTGGAAATGATTAAAAATAAATGGTAATTGTTTATTTGTTTTTCTGTAAATAAAGTTACAGTAAAACATTATTATGGTCAGTCAAATATAATGGTAAGCTGCGCATAATCGCTTCTATACACGGTTCGCTCCTGCCTCATATACGACACTTGTACGAGCCAAAATAGAAGCGTATTTAAAAAGGGATACATAAGATTTTGAAGTTGAAGCAAAAAGAAAAATTCACTAAAATTTTACAGAAAAAAAGAAAAACTCATTCTCATGTCTCAAAAATATACAGCAAGAAAAGCGTAGGGTGGGTGAGTGCTAATTGGGCACTCTAAATCCAATGGTCAAAAATAAGTAAACGTAAGAATTTATCTCCATCATAAAATAGACACATTTGGGTGTGTTTCTTCTTAAAATGAACGCATTACATTTATTTATTTTGGACCATTAGATTTAGAATGTCCAATTACTGTTGCTTGTCCAATTACTATAGCACCCACCCTATGCCCCTTATATATAGGTACGTACATAACTCAAAAACTTCCACAAAAACAAGATTTATTTGCAGCGCTGTAATTATTTCAAAAGGGTGTCTTGTCTGTGAGGCGTCTTTCCATGTTAATCCAAGATCTCAAACCTCTAGACCAAAAGATTAAAATCATTATTAAAAAGGAAGCATAGTCAAATTCTGAAGTCAATATCTGCACCTGGTACTAGGACGCCACTGTGTAGTGACCACACGAAACAAGATGTGCAGTCGAATTGGAAACCAAATTCCAGCTTCTGATCTAATTTTGGCCGAAACTAAATATCTTAAAAAATTCAAAGTCACTTCAAAACGCCCCAAATTAGGCGTTTTAATTTTTAAACCTTACGGGTTCATTGAAATAAGTGTTAAATAAAATACCCAATGAAATAAAAGGCATACCTTCATATCTCGTCGTCAAATTTTTCTTGGGAAACATTTCTATAAGCTGATTTCTAGAAGTATACATAATCCAAATATACTGAAAGAGATCAATTTGTATGTTCCCAATAATTATTCCAGAGCGAGATCTCATGCACTGTTTTACTCACCCAGAAGCACGCACACTAATGCAAGTCAGAATTCACCCATTAATAGGGCAAATCTGCGGATAATATGGATCTATTTTTCCGTACATATCGGCAGTTTAGCAGCTATCTGCTTTCTATTCATTACCTTCTAACTTATATTTACATTCTGCATTACGAAATGGGTTAAACAGCCCGTAAAGTAATGCGGACTACAGTTTGTCATTAAATAAATTTGTTTATTTTTAGCGCTTTTTGGTTCTTCGTGGTATATTTATTTATTTATTCGACGGCTTACGCCTTACCAAAGTATAAAATTATAATTAAAAATTATTATAATGAATCAGCATACAAAACACCCGCACACAAGTGAAGAAAATATAGATGCATATAATCAGCTCAAAATAAAGAAATAACAAAAGAAAATTAGACAAGAAATTTGAGCATAGGTATGCACCAAATTAACTATAAATAAAGAGTTTGAATATAAAAAGTATTGAAGTAACAGAGGCGATGTATCATAGTATAAACAGTAAAACAAGTATAACACTTGGTACATTTTTATAATTTAGAAAAGAAGTGATTTAAAAGTAATGAAAGATAAATGAAATTAATCTTTATTTCCATGTTTGTTTGTTTTACATAACCTATTATATGTAAAAGTTAATCAATGTACGCTATATGAACTATACTGGAATTCCAAAGATATAACAACTATACCAAACTACTGGTAACAAGACAGACATAACAAGAATACAAAGACAACAAAATAAAATTCTTAAACTAACATACAACCTACCCTACCTGACCTCTACGTCTGAACTGTACAAAAAAACACACCAGTTTGACATAAACTACTTGACTAAAATTGAGACCTGAAAAATTGTGCACAAAATAACACTGGGAAACATACAAGACGACGACATAATATTAGTCAAAAATGCTGACATACACAAATATAACACCAGACAACAAAAACACTATCATATTGAAAAAGCAAAGACAAACACAGGACAGTCAAAAATACTACATAATGGACTTAAACACTACAACGACCTACCTTACTACTTGAAAACTTTTAATGGAGACAAATTTAAAATCAATCTGAAAAAGCACATGATGACTGAACTAACTAGACTAGACGAGACATAAAATGACTAGACAATATTAAATTTCTAATGTAACCCTAACGGGTTTTTTAAAATTGTAAATAAATAAAAAAATAAAAAAAACTTAAGGTCACCGGTCACAGATTACAGGTCCCGCGGCCGAGTCACGAGCCGCAAGAAGCACCCGAGTACAGCCGAAAGTAATCTGTCACATCCCGACTGCAGGTTTCGGCCAATTTTTGGTCGCATTCGAAACCACGGCTGAAACTCGTTTTTATGGCCGAAACGTCGGTCGGTCTTTACCCATGTGTACAGATAATTACTTCTGAAATCGATATCTACACCTGATGATGGATGATTCAGAATACCCGAAACTAGTTCTGTTTTAATATTAAATTCGTGTGTAGTATAAGTACAAAGTGTTTTATTTATTTTTTAAATATATAAACTTGGGGATAAACGCCGCGTTTGACAATATGCCGCACAAACATAAATCGCGCAAAAATTCTTTAGTTCATGCACTGATGGCGTTGCAAAAGCGCCCATTTATTCACAATTGACATTACTTATGGAGAACGGACCGCATGGCGATCGCAGCGAAACAGATATTGAGTTACAGCTGAAAACCCAAGGTAAGCCTGAAAATATATTCACTAAAAGTTTCTTGAAACTGTATTTGTGATAATTGCTGAATCAAAAATAGCCGCTGTGGATAAATTTTCCAGAACCAATTTGGAAAATGGGGTCCATGACTCGCAACTCTGTTTGTGATGCCATTTTGAATGCGTTTTGTTTTGACGTTTAGAATGTCACGCGGTGGCTTTTTGTGGTTATGTGCCACAGTTAGTTGAAGTTTTATGCTAACGCGCTTTTATTTCATTTAAAATGCCCCGATAGTACAAAACAAAGCATCTTCGAGCACGATGGACGGTGGATGCACCGGAGAAAGCTGTAGAAGAAATTAAGAAAAAGGGCTATATTCCCGAGATCTACAGACGTTTCAACGTACCTAAACGCACTTTAATGCGTCGCATGAATGATATTAATTTGAAGATGATTCCTCTTGGTCGTAATTGGTTTTTGAGACAAGAAAATGAAAAAAAAATCGCTGTGTATGTGCGATAAACTTTTGTGAGAAGAGTACACCTTAATTTATAGTTATGCCATAATACCCCACTAGTGGAGTAATATCGCATTTCGACTGCGTTTTCTTTCTTTCAATTTTTAATGGTTAGTCGTGCTTAATTAACAAACAAATTTTATGATTTGGTTTTATATAATATTCATTTTTCCAGATACGAAAAGTCCCAATTATTTTTTTGTTGCCATATTACCCCGACTTACCATATATAATTTAACTCCGTAGGTAGGTACTCAACTTATAAAATTAGCATATGTAGGTACTAGGACACCGCTGTGTACAGGTAATTACGCATCTCACCATAAGCATCTGGGTATATATTTTAAAAAGGATCTGGCGCAAATTTGCAATAGATACCTATAATGTTCTACGTAGGCTTTCGTGTTAGCGATTACCCACACCCCCATTCCTATCGCGTAGCGCGATTTTCACAGTCCATTTTCATGCGAATCGCTTCTGGCTCACGCTCAGAGTTATACCCGGGGGGCAGGAGTGTGGGAGGCGTCTCTACTCTGCGGAATATACAGGGCGGGTGGGGTGGGTGGCCGTCGGGGAAGGGGGTGCAGAGGGGGCTAGCAAATGCGACCCAGCACGCTTCACTATGCTCCGGATACAAGGGTGGCCTCTCTATACTCCGTACATTGGAGGATTTTTGTACATGATTAATTTTAGTGTATTCGTCATGTTGTTTTGCGCAATTTCTCCGCTTGCTGCCCTGGTTGGTTTGCGTTTTGGTTTTATTTAGATTTTAGATAAATGTGGTTTGGAAACAATGCGAGTATTTTTTGTTTTGATAATCAATTATAACTATTTACATACTTGCATTGGGTACTTTATCCATTCAATTTTAATTATATAATGGATTTAATCGGATTGTCTGTTTCTAAAATGGGTAAATATATAACTATCTCATAATTTATATATTCAAGGGAAACTCTATTCGAATGGTCACACATTTTTATTTATATTGAGTGTTAACATACTAGCTACTCGTATTATATGTTAATAAGGCAGAATATACCCATAGTATCTGTGCATCTAGTCCTTCGTTTTCTAAACTGACAAGTTATATCAGAATTTTATTCGATTTCAAAATTTACTTATTTTTCTCTCATATTTGAAACAGCCTTTCAAGAAAAAAACTGGCTGCCTAAAATAATTTTAAAAATAAATAAATTGCAATTAAAGCAAAAACTGCTTGGCGAAACAACATTTTTAACACTTTTGATGGGTGAGATACTAGATCCGTCGGTAAAAACCGATCGTCGGTAGTGTGTATATCTTCGTAATCAATTGTTCGGGAAAATTTATCTTCAATTATACCGTTATGGTGAAGGTATGACATCTTCAGCTTTGATTGATTTGATTGATCTTCCATTTTATCTACAAAGTAAATTTAATTTTTCTTTATGAACAGTATTTACATGTTTTTTTTTCTAAGTATGTTTAATTCCAAGTTACTGGCGAAGATACTTTGAATTTTCTTACAAATGTACACATTTTCGTACATAAAGATCGATCTTACTTTATACTGTCTCGATATGTACCGACTTAATTTTACTTTGTAGATTAAATTGAAGATAAATTTTATTTTCCCATCATAATCGAGACCCTGGGGGTCAATTACAATCAGAAATTAACAGAGTTATCTTCGAATGTCTATAAAAAATTAAGGTGAATTAAATACCTATAATTGAACATGTATAGAAAAAAAATGCATATTCTATTTCTCATACAGAAACCATAATCTTACTTTGTTGATAAAATTATAGGTGTCAACTTTTCATTGTTATACGGATCCTGTAATTGAATATATTTCAAATAAAATTTTAAAAAACATACACACTATTTCGAACGGAAAATTTTATTTTACTTCACAGACAACTTACTTGAAGGACAAACTTTTCATTATAATGGGGGCCCTGTAATTTAACATTGATTGTTAAATGTTCTTTTATAGGAGCCAAATAAATATATAAATGACATAAACAGCATAAAATTCCAATGGTTGTCGAAAAACTTTCAAATGACGGCGTTCTCTTTCGTTTTTCGTTCAAGAAAATTTTTCATCGCACATTTTCACAAGACAGAGTATCCGGCGATCATGGATGGGCGGGGTGAGAAAGTGATGTCGAGCGTTCCGCACAGTCTTGTTACAAATAGCGGGGGAATTCTGCCTATTCCTTATGGCCCCCTAGTACCTAACTTCTTTCACGGGACAGACATTACCGACGAAGAGTCGTATCACCACCGTAACGACGGACATCTTCCATCCTGACCCTGACTGAGGAAAACGCGAACACAAAATATACGATATTATAAAAAGAGAAAGTTTTGTTGGAACGTTAATAACATACTTTCATTCGTTCTTTTATCAAGTGCCTCAATACCAACCACCTCGTTCTGTGAGCTAGGTTTGAGATGTCGGGAACTTCTGATAGCGTCGGGTATTTTTATGCCTCGCGTAATCTGAAAAGCTTCTGGGCAAAACCTGCGGCAAGTATGATTATGCATGGATGGAAATTTATTTTTTACTATAAGCTCATTTTATCTATAATTATTATGCAGAGAGAGCGTTAACGACGCGGTTTAATAATAAATTATCAGTGCAATGTGCGCTGATGGGTGTATTATTATTGGTGATACCAGGAGCACAGGAAAGTGTGAAAGAAAGATTTGAAATGCCCATCCATCTCCGTCGCGCGTCTGATGAGCGGCGGACCCGAGTAGTTGGACTGGGTGCCGGTTGTTTTCAGGGATATCATAAAGCAAAGGAGGTGTGTGTATTATTTACCTTGTTACAAAACGAAGAAGGCCACGACACACGGCTCATGTGGCAGGGAGAGGCCGGTGCTATCGGGAGCACATGAAAGTCGATGATCACTTTAGCGGTCGATTTAAATAACACACACACGTGCAAACTACTTAGGCAGAGATGCAGTACAAATAAACGTGCGCGATACGCTAGTCGTTATCGGCCAAAGATAAAATAAATAATAATATTACGACACGGTAAGATGTGGATACAATAAATTATTATTCGACGATTGTAATGTGAAGAAAAATGTTAGATATTTTGTTTTTCCCGTTAAAAGGTTTGTTTCTTTTTTCTTTATTATTATTATATTTTGTTTCATAAAATGGACCAGGGCCGCGATAATAAAAAGTTTTCTTTGACGGTACATACCGATACGATATACTTAAATTCTTTACAATCTCCATCTACTTCGGTTCGTTCCACCGACTTGTCATCTCGACATCATATAATCGAATCCAACCAATGAATGACACTGAAAATTTAGTCAGCGTTCCTTACTTTATAAAAATTTAAAATAGTTCGCGTTTATATTTTAAATAGGCTTCTGTAATAAAAAGTGGCCACTTCAAGGCGGTTATAAACTCCAATAAATCCCAATTCAAGCAATAAATGTTCGACTGAAAATGATTTTTTTTATGACTTTTGACAATTAATAAGACGGGATGCTTAACTTTCGACTGTTTTAAAAATCTCGATACGTGCACTCAAGAAAATAGTCAAATAGATGGAACAAATATAATAACTTAATCTTTAATTCGTCACTTAGAGTGCGTAGATACGTGTACCGTGGCGTACGCGTCCCTTAGTTACATTGATTTACCTACCCTAAATTTGAAGGAAGGGAGTCGGTAGTTTATCTTCGTAATCACTCAGTAAAATTTATCTTCAACTATACCGTCATGGTGAAGGTATGGCGTCCTTAACTTCCAGATTACCGAGATAAATCACTGCAAAAAAACTGCGTTTGCAGTTTGGCGAAAACTATGACTTAAAAGAATTTTGTGAAGTTTTCAATAAGAAAAAAACATTTACATATTGACTTTTTAAAGAAGTTCGCAGCAGGTGCGAAAGGGCTATAAAAAAAATAACAATGTATTTTTTTTAATTTCTTAGTTTTTTTTTCTTCTTGCAACTGGCGGAAATCGAAACTGCGACGCCAGATTCACAACTGGCCATTCTAACCAACAAACTGCGCCGTGCGGACTGTCACCAATCACCACTAAAAAGTTCGTTCTACCAGGAATTCATGAAATCAAATCATAAATTCCACCGCCAGCTTGCTAAATTCTAAAATTGTCCCGGTTAGGAAAAGGCTAATAATCCTAATTAACCTACACACAATGGCGGATATTTCAATAGCACGTAACCAGGGCGAAGAAAACGAATTTTTATGTATCGTATTATCATCGCTACGATTCTTAAAAGTTTTGTTTTTTTCTTTACTGACAAAAGTCAAGAGATGGAGAAATTGTGGATGTACAAACATAGGTAGAATGGTGAACGTTACACAGTGTGTAATATGAAATATTCTAGTGTAAAAACACCCTTTAAATTTTTTTATTTTTTTTTCATAAATTTCATAAAAAGTACATGTTTTTGTAAATGTTATCACTGTAACTCTCCAAAAAAAGAGACTAACTCTTGTGCTTGGAGAGTGACTTACACTGTTGTAGTTGTTTATTTATAAGAGTTTATATAATTTTAAATACGAGTACATGAAAAGAAAAATGAAAAGAAAAAAAAGGATATATAAAGAAAAAACCTATATTTTCTTAAAGTACACCGCCGCCAACACATGTTTCAATAATTTGTCTCACTCTGTTTCATTGCAATATTGCGTATTGTATCGTTTTCAACTTATTTTTAAATGTACCTACACTTAAGATAATATTTAGTTTTATATAAATTACCCTTACATTGTATAATATTCACCAGTCTGAAGATGCCCATTAGAGGGTGAAAGCGCTAATTGGTCAAAATAAATAAGTGGAAGCGTACCAAGTATTTTTTTAATTAATAACTTATATGGAAATATAAGTTATTACATCATTACAATGGAATTCCATCAAGAATTGTCAATAAATAATTAAAATGAAATAATAATACATTCATACTAATTAAAATTAAATGTTGTTTTTACACGAGTTCAAAAAATTTCTTTAGATTAACTTTAAATTTATTTGTTGATATATTATTTTGGGCTATGTGGACACCGCTGGCAACACCAAACGCCAGGCTGTCCTCACTAACCAACTCAACATGTCACCGGCCGCTACCGAACGGAAGTCGGCGAAGCCAGACTTTCTCCTATCGGCGCTGGTAGTAAGTTTTGCACAACGCCGTAACAGACATAAAATCATCCATTTCTACCTTCTTATCTTACCTTTTTGTGACAAAAATGATGGTATGCTGCGATTGGTGTACCGACGCAGTGCCCTATGACCATTAGTTGCGAAAAATTTAAGCACTTTTTTGTTGATTTCCCTAATAAAAATTACACATTTTAATTTGATTTAATTTTTAGTTTTAATTTTGTACCCATTGTAAGTACTCGCTTAATTTTCTTTCAGAAAAATATTATAAAGGAGTAGGGATGCAAATCTCAGTCGCCGAGTCACGACAGTGTTTCTGGAAGGTTTAATGTGTGAAGGAAATCTCAGAAGGGCCGTGAACGCCTGGTTAGCTACCGGGGTGTCAGGGCCACTGGGGGTGATTTATTCCTCCCTTCCCACCTCTGACACCCTAATACACTGTTTGCAGAAATGGAGATGCTCGCTTTTGATCGGGAACGTTTTCGCTATGATGGATCTAAAAACGGTGTGATTCCGAGTGTGGGTGTCATTTGCGAATGAAAATCAAGTGGCGGAATGTGACGCGTTCGAAAATAAGAATAATGTTTTGATCGGCGAAATCTCGATAAAATAAATTGATTGACCCCCTTGCGAAATTCCCGCTACGGCACACCAGTCATTTAGCATTTTTATTTATCTAAAACTAAATTAATAAGTATTTTATGTAGGTACTCAATATTTTTTTCCAAATTTATTGCAACAGAAAGGAAAAATATTTTTAATACGGGAATATGGAAGTCTAGGCTATTACAAGGCTTATGACTTGTCATTGGATTCAACATTTTGCCAATGTTTAAACTTCCGCATTTCCTCAACTCTTCCATCTGTTGACTTTGTAGACGATGTGGGGCTCACAGGGTGGCATTATAAATTAATTTATACACTTTACTCAAATTAAAGGGTAGTGACATTGAAAAGGTGGACAAGTTTAAAAACCTCAGCAGCATTCTAACAGAGATCCTCGACCCAAATATAGAAATTCAATGCAGAAATGAGGCAGCAAGAGCTGATGTAATAAAATGAAATCCCTCTTCTGCAATGCCAATCTAAACATAAAAATAAGGCAAAGATTGGTAAAATGTTATGTGTGGTCTGTATTGCTGTATGGCTGTGAGACTTGGACTCTGAAGTTGAACACTATGAACAGGCTGGAGGTTTTTGAGATGTGGTTGCATCGCAAAATGCTAAAGATATCTTGGACAGACCTGATAACGAACTCAGAAGTCTTAAGTCGCGCTAGAACGAACAGAGAACTCTTAACCACATAAAAGTTTGTAAAATGTCGTATCTGGGGAATATGATGCCTGGAGAAAAGTACCACTTGCTTCATTTAATTTTAAAGGCAAGATTGAGGGTCACAGAGGGGCTGGAAGAAGACAGATGTCCTGGCTGCGAAATATACGAGACTGGACTGGTTTCAAGACTGTAGAGCAGATTTTCCAGGCAACACAGGACAGAGAGACTTTTGCCAGGGTGATTACCAACGTTGGGGATACCTGACAGGGCACTAAGAGAAGATATGCAAATATTACATATACATTTTACATACATATGCATACAGGCGGGCATATTACCTTAAGGCAATTTCTTCCTACTTACCCAAACCGTTAAATTTGAGAAAATCAATGGTATATGAACATATTGTAGGTATATTATAAAACTTTTACTATAAACAAACCATTGTCATATACGTATATTTTTCAGAAATAGAATCTTACAAAATATCTACACTATCCTATGGAGAAAAGAGGGGATAAAGAGGGAGGAGGAAGGAAAAATTCAAATATTTGGGAAGTCAAAAATTTAATCGTGATTTGAATGTGAATAAAGAATGGGCGTCTCTGACATTAGTGGCTGGATTATCTCACAATAGAGAATCTACTTATGTGAAAAAGGAGGCAAAAAAATTAGAGCGGTGAATGGGTATTGAAAGGCGTCTTTCGTAGAACGAAGAGATAGCTTATGCTGTGATTACAGAGTAGTCAGCACAAGAGTTTACAGTGTTCATTTGTATGTAGCGGATACCAGAACAAATACAATTTTGGCTGCGTCAGAGTGAATATGAGTTACGAAACGATAGCATGACATACTAAGGGGTTTGAGAAGGAGGTGTCAGATGTATTCCAACTGAAATCGTTACCAACCTGCAAATAAAGGGATTTACGTCCACACTGGCCGTTTACAACTGGACAATACAATATTGTTTTGTCCCATGATTTATCCATTGTTTACGTGTAAACAGCAATTTGTAAGAAAAAAATTGTCCCGAGACATTACCACCGAGAAAGACGGGCAGGCTATCTTCGCGGAAAAATGATTACCCCTACAATCGCGCTCGGACGCTAGCGGCTGCATTGTTCTCCTGTGAACACGCTGGGACAGTATCTTGTGACAATAGCGATTTTCTCGACGTGAACGTGTTGCTCCCGCACATTTTTTGCCAAAAATGGAATCAGAAAAAAATAGATTTTATTATTTGTATTTGATTTCATAATTCATAAATTCTTGGAACAAAATAAATAGTATTTTACGGGAACTCGCTCGTAATAAACGCCGTCGTGTACATTTTAGCAGCGCTCACGTGTGAACTGCGGACGATTTTTTACTGCCCCCGAGTTCAGTCCCGCGGAGTCAAGGCTGTTCACAGAGCTGGGATAAGACAATATTGTCATATCTATTGTATTGTCCACATGTAAACGGCCCTTAAAACTTAACTTAACTCGACTATTCTCATTTCAAACGAGATAACCCCCACCTCATTACTACCTTTCTGTCGCAAAAGCTTTCCATTTCTGAGCTGAGGATGGGGCTTAGCGTTCAACTGATAACTACTGATACGGCGGCTGTCAGCTTGATGCCTCCTGGCGCACTGGCATACTTCCCCTCGCCATTCCGCAGTACCCAACATCCCCGTGGCAAACGGCCCGAAGCGGGGATCTACATATTATATAGATAGCGACCTGCCAGCACTTATATCGCCCTGGTACTGCGAACTTTAAAGGATCGGGATAATTTGCATAAATTTTGCCTTCAGAATTCCATGCTTGTAGGAAATGTGTTCGAATTATTGATAAAACAGTAAATTAAGTAATATCTTTTACAACTAGCAATTAATTTTATTTTCATTATATGTTCATTTTTTTTTAATAGACTGATTTGGGGAAATAATTTCAAACAATCTTTAAAAACACCGAGGAACTATGCTAACACGCAAGTTGAAATATATATATATTTTTTTTTTTATTCATACAAATACATATATATACAGGGTGTTCTTCAAACCCTGTCACATCCAAAACCACGATGATCAGTATGGGCAAAAATATATATTAGCATATTTAAAAAAAATATTTAATACAAAAAAAATATATTTAAAAAAATATTTAAAAAAACAAATGGTTGCTTACTTATGCAAGGGAGAAGTAAGGGGAGCGCGGCGCAATGTCAGACTCCCCCCTTCTCGTTTCACCCCTGCAGAAGTAAGAGACCATTTGCTTTTTTTGTAATTTATTTTTTTAAATTTTATTTGTTCTAAAAAAATACTTTAATGTGCCAATATGTCTTCTGGCTCATACTGATCATCGTGGTTTCGGATGTGACATGGTTAAAAGAACACCCTGTATATTACCAAAAATAATAATAACGTATCCCAGACTCTATGAGGCCAAGAGCCATTAATACTAAATGCACTCTCGTGAGCAACTCGATAAACTTATTATAATTTTGGTCTTAGGAAATATGATCATATTTCTGGATATCGTAGGCAACTGAAATGACTCAAAATGAGGAAGTTCAGTGTCTTTTTTTCTTTTTTTATTTGTTAATTGAATATTAAACTAAGCCAAATTTTTTTTTATATCTATCTATATATTAATAAAAAATTATAACACTATTAATCTATATATTAATAGTGTTATAATTTTTAATGTTTTGTATTTCTGAAATAACTCCACGTGTGACGTCAGAGGTTGTTATATGACAGTTCTTCCGATTGGTTCGTTTACGGTGACCAAACCGGATATCCTTCAAAGCTCTCATATCATTGGATGGTGCATATGAACCAGTGACGTCTTTCAAAGTAGTGCGTTTTTATTAAAATATTTTTTTTTTCATACATTTTTAAGAAATTTTACCCTACAATTTAATGCTCTAATTTTTACTGCGCGCAAGAAAACATTTTTTCCCGTAGGGCTGAAGTTCCTCATATAGTTTCCATGCCGCTCGACTGTGGAATCACATCACATCCCATCCACCATCAAAAATGTTACTACAGTATCTCTGTTTTAATCATGCATGAAGAAACATCTCCTTTCTCTTCCTTAATCTCTCCTCCTTTCCTGTTTCCTCTTTTTTCCTTCTTCCCATTGAATAATAGTATTGATTTAAGATAATTTACGCAAATACATTTATTTCTTTTTTTATAAACGTAATTTGTTTTTTTTTCTTTTGAATATGTTTTGTAACTTAAATTATAAAAATAAAACGTTGATTTTATTGGTTGGTTGGAATAAATTGCCATTTGGCAAAAAGCCCACCAATGTACGACCATTACCACCATGAACATGTACACCATATTGGAATATGGAAAGTGGAAGCATGTACATTATTAAATAATAGAAAAAATTCAAACAAAATAAAATATTACATAAACATGCATTTCAATAAACATCTAGACAACACGCTTTAGTATATAAATCTATGCAATATCTCGCAGCAGTCTCCTGCAATGGTCTCTTCCCTTAGACAAAAAAATCTAAGGGAAGAGAAAAAAATCTTTACTTACCATAATATTCACAATACGATAAACGTATATTTTTTTTAAATAAACTAAATGTATACACGGTTGAACGGCGGACTTACTGCCACTAACAATTTTTTTCAATCTGACCAAAAAAAAACTAACAATTTTAAGAAAATGAAATAATAAAGTAAATAAATAAAAAGTTGAGAAAATAGAAACAGTAAAAACATTATATTGGTTATTAGATGATCCGACAGACGTCCTGCCCGAACGTTTCCAACGTGTAGTCATTTGCGAGAAAGTTACAGAAAAACAATATTTAAATACCTATTTATCGAACTGCTTTGGACCGCATATTCCCTTAGTTTGTATTGGATGTAGGATGTACGCCGCATATAGTTTGTATGTACATATCGTACAGTATAGGAAGCTGGTAGCGGATATACGTTCCAATAACGTCTTGTCGGGACTCGGGACCGCAGCGGGATGCGGACGCTAGAGCGGCAGTACTCGGATGTATCCTATCGTATCTGCCATCTCCCTACTCCCTACCCCCTTCCCCACACTCCGCGCCATTACCTTTACTGTTGTATACATACATATAGGACTGTATGCTTGCCTGGTACCGCGAATCCAGTTTCACGGGAAAAATCAGTATAAAACCCCCACCTAAATTATTTTCTCAAATATCCATTCACTGTGTATTAGTGAGAAAAATATATGAAATGGATTTAGAATCATTCATTGTATTTTCAAAATCAAATCAAATTTGAATATAATTTCTGTGGACGAAATAAAATATCTCGGGGTTTACTTGGATAGATATTTGAATTTCAAAACACATTCTCAATACGTGCAGGGTCCATAGCCCATAGTCGATGACACAGACTTGTAAAATTAGTTCACCTGAAGTAGACTAATGGCCGACGATACAGTGTCATCATTTTCCATCGAATCCAATACATTCGTATAATGCAACTCTTATAGTATTGCACGTTAAACCGGGAGCATTGTTCCGCAGTACATTCACTTCATCCCTACCATGAAGAAATGCACTACAAAGGAATATGGTCTATAAAGAGACCGCAGGACGCAGCTAACATCAGTCAGCCCGTTCGGTAAGCCGGCCCAACGAGTTCAGTTCACGTCAGACCAGCTCGACGACGTCACTCAGTACCAGCATGTGGTTCAAGTGCAGTTACTTCAACCCATCATTGCCGCTACGCTCGTGCTATACAACCAAGTACTACGTCTTATTCGCCGTGTAATAAATACGCATCAAACAGCAACCTCGCGTCTTCTCTGTCAATCTCTAACTGGGGTAGGAACTCCAACCAAACCCTCAACTACCTAAATCCTACATATGTAATAAAAAAAACAAATAAATTCATTTATGGGAAGATTGCGGAATGTAATAGATGTAAAGAGTAGTGTTCTTATATACGAGTATAAAACAATCATATGTCCACACATAAATTCCTGTTCATCTATCCTTTTTTTATATAATATGTCTACAAACATTTAGATAAACTCAAAACATTGTTAACAACAAACGCGGGCTGACTTTTCTCGGTACAATCGTATTCTCGTATTTTCTCCCTGTCACTAAAGCAATGATTTTTTTAACACTGTAGATATTTGCCAATGGCGTGTCTCTATGGTTTTGCTTTATTGATAAACTATTTCTTATGGAAGCTAGGACCATTTTAAAACCCATAGAAGCGTCCAGTTCTATCTGCCGTCTTCGGGCATACGTACGGTATAACTACAAATGTGATTCAGATTTTTTTTTAAAGGTAACATCTGTTATCTATCTGTATCTTCTGACACAGAAAATTTTATTCTGATTCTTATCTTATAAAAATCGGTTCAGTTTTGAGGTGCGAAAAACGGGACAACGAATATCAAATTTGTCGATATTTGTTAGGCATAATCAGTCCGACATGCAGTTGTCTTTTCGCACAATATCGGGAAGGCATCTGCAAGGGAGTGACAGAAAAACCATGTTCAAATACCTATTCATCAAATTTCTCGGCCGCCGTATTTCTCCATAATACATTTTAAAACGTTTTTGCTCTCCTGCAAAATGAGCGATACAACGTTGTTCTTCGGGGGTTGCGATTTATAAAAATATTTATGAACAGCACGACGATTCAATCCAAAGAGTATAAAGGTCAGTAGGTCCTACCAATATAATGAATTTTTAACTATTAAATAATCCGTCTGACGGACATCCGCCCGTACTGGGGATAACTCCGTCCTGGGCTAATTACAGCGGGAGATTTTGGCGGGGACGTTTTCAGCAAATGGCCACTCACGTCTCCCCATCCCAGTTAAAATAGCGATACTACATACGTAGACTCTTATGCACTCCGGGCATCATCAGGGCTTTTATTTTTATATGTGTAAGGAGCACGGAGCTGCGTTTTAAAAAAATATCACGCAAACGAATGAGATACATAATTTTTATGAAACGGGCAGTCAGATCAATCCCATTCTTGAAATTTTATCAGGGTATCTTAAAAAGGGTACCCTTTTGTATCAAAACGACATATTTAATGCTAGATGGATGGATCTAAAACACTAGCCTTAGTTCAAATAAGAATATATTTTTATTTTATTTTATTAATCATAAATGGTACATGTGTTTTTATTCTAATACAAATCTTCTTTTATACATCTAGTAAATTTTGTAACTGTAACTCTCCAAAAAAAGATACTAGCTCTTGTGCTTGGAGAGTGACTTGCACTGTTATAGTTATTTATTTATTAGAATTTATACAATTTTGAATATACGAGTACACTAGAAAAAAAGAAAACTTATAGGATATAAAAAGAAAAACAGAAAATAATGATACATTCTTATTAATTAAAATAGAATGCAGTTTTTACACGGGTTCAAAAAAATTGTTTAAATTTACTTTGATTTATTTATTGATATATTAGTTTTAATAGTTTTTAGTTTATCGGGGAGATAATTGTAATTTTTTATACCTTTGAAGACGAAGCTATTTTGACCATGACTTGTGTGGAATGTAGGGATTTCAATAATATTTTGGTATCTGAGTGACTTATTCATCTCAAATTCTTTTATTTTTTTAAAATTTGTATAGTAGAATTTATTTTATAAATAGTGTCTACTGTACGAACTTTAAATAATTTATATAGAATTTCCGTATTGAATGTCGAGAATTTCTTTAAAATTACTTTAATAATTAATCTTTGTACTATTAAAGAGAGTTTAATATATTGGCAAATGCACCACCCCATCCAACAATACCATATTGTAACATAGATTGAACGATTGAGTAATAGGCTGTTTTTAAATTACTGCTTTTTAAAATATCTGTATAATAATTATTCTTAGCAAAGCAGCCCTGTCGTCCACAATAAGGTAAAACGTAAGTATTCAACATGTTTTGAATGATTTCTTCCAGTATTAGCTTCCTTTGATGCCGGGCCTATTACTTTCTCCGGAATTTGACGCCGGTAAGCTGAAGGATAGTCGTAAAAAACTACAGGTGGGAAAGATTGAAAGTTGTTTTTATCCTTTATCGAGATTTGATGATTCATTTTACTGTAAGGATTTAATGCAGCGATTCTTGCAAGCTAGTGGAGGTGGATTGTATCTAAAAAAGTTGTGTATTATAATTTATTTCAGTTTACGTTTTTACCCGTTTTATTAGATTTTTTCCGCCCTTCACACCTTCATCAAATGAAAAGAGGCTCAGGCGGATATTGAGTCGTGAGTCAGCGTTCACTCAGTATTCCAACCACTAATAAATCACGAGAAGTTTTTGATTCACGAAGCGAATGTAATACCGTTTTACTGCATGCATAATACAACGAAAAAACAATTCGATAAGTAATAAAGGTGCATATTTTACTTCGGCGTAGTAGATGGATGAATCCAAAAATGTGGTGTTTTCTAACGCTGAAAAGTCATGGTTTATACGTACGTGACTAGTAATCCATGTCAATATAATTTATTTATTTTTTGTTGACGCAACTGAAAAGGACAGAAAATAAAACTCAATTAAGTTCACGTTTCTGAAGGATAAAATCCAACGCTTCATGAAGAGCAACTGGCTGCCTCAAATCTGAATTGAATGGAAGTTTAAAAAAAAGCAAAGACAATAGATATGTGAAGGTATTAGAAGCAAAGTTTGAAACCTCCACCAAAAACGGAAAATTAGTTATTAATGCCAAAATAAAGTATACGTAAAAACCTACCTACCCAAAAATACCGTAATTCAAAACCGTCTCTAAACCTTTCATTAAAAAAAATCAATTATACTACTTGACACCGCAAACTTGGCATTCTCCATTGAGTTGATGAAGCATGATTAGAAATCTCGCAATTCTTTTTTCAACGTTTGTCGCAAATATCTCAGTAACTCCTTCATTGGAGATTTCTAGGTATGTAAGTAAATGCAGTTTCGCCAGAGGAACTCGGAACAAATTTGGAGCCATCTGCCAGCCATTGTTTGCAAAAATTCAATTTTATTTGGTTGATTAGTTCGGAATAAATATTCCGTCTTAATTTCGGCCATGATATTAAAACATGCGCGTATTGTATCCAGGGTTATATTCTGCACCCGTGGTGATATACCCTAGAGAGTGATTAATTTGTTTTTTTTTTTTAATTTGAAGTAACGAGACTTTGCTTCACATAATGGCCACACTGATGATAAAACGTCAAAAAATATGTACATGTGAAATTAAACATGATACTTTTCATTTAGAACATTATTGTGACGTTAAGCATTACCCAAAATACTTAATTAAGTTGAATAGACCAAACCGTGTTAGTTTTATTTCTGTTTTTGCAGCAGTTTTATACACCATTTGACGTTTAATCATCAGTGTGGCCATTATGTGAAGCAAAGTCTCGTCATTTTAAAAGAATAAAATTATTCAAATTAATCACTCTCTAGGGGTGATAAGAAGATCCAGTATAATATCACCCCAGGATTATAAATTAAGCTTTTATAGGGAAGCGAAAATATTGGGTATGAATGAGTGTGATATATTTCTGTAGCAAAAAAGAAGAAGGAATTATAGCTCAATTATACCAGCAACGTTTTCTTTTTTCTTCACCAGTAGGGTGAGTATTTTACTATCCAATAATTAATTTTCAATTTTAATCTCTGATTTCCGAATCTGACGTCAGTTGGAATAGGAGTACCCTTGATGATTCCCATTCGCGTTACCTGGTAAGGAGGGATATTGACTGAAAATTCGTTGCATGTAGAAGGAAACGTGCAAAGGAAGGTCTATCTTGAAATTCAAAGAAAATTTAGATTTTTCCAATAGATTTGACTCCACCGGAAGAAATTTTTATAAATCTAAATTAAGATCTAAATAACTCCCTAGGGAGGATATCCAGCATGTCTGCAAACATTTGAACATACTCAGAACATCGTTGAATAATTAACTGGTATAAGAAGTATAAAAATTGGAAAATTATTTTCAGGCGTTGCCTAGAGTAGGTGAATCGGTTCAGCCGGATGAATTTCACCCACATGATAAAGGTTTTAGCTCTTTTACTTCACAAAAATCAACATGATACAAAACAAGATGGAAGAGTTGAGGAAATGTGGATGTTCAAACTCCTATGTTCTGCCTACAGAATGGTGAATGTTACTCAGTGTGTAAAGTGGCCTCTTAAATTAGCCAATGACAGGTAGTAGAATTAATTTTAATTGCCTAGACTTCCATATGCCCTTCTCAAAAATGTTTTTCCACTCTGTTTCTGTCACAAATATAAATCTAAAAAATTCCCTAGGGAGGAAATCCAGCTTGTCCGCAAAAATTTGGACATACTCAAAATATAAAAATGTGTTTAATTATACTTCGAAACAAAAAATTTACTAAATGAATCTGGTCAATGGATGATCATTTACCGTCTCCGCAAATTTTCTGCAAATGTACCGTAAATAATGGTCCAATGTCAGTTCCTTTATAAAGGTTTCCTTTGTTGCATTCTCTGGGTTTATTCGATACTGACTCCATCTCTTCTCCTTGGATCTTGTACATCCACATCAGATGGAGAAGTAGAAGGCGGGTTGTCACAAGCCGCATCCATAGTAGCCGGGTTCATTATCAAGGACGATTATTTGTTATTTATAAAAAACAAATGTGTAATGAATTTAACAGTAAATGGGCGGAAAATACTGTCACCAACGAAAACTCTTGTGACAAACTAATAAAACAGAAATAAATGAATGCACAATAAACCAGAAAATGTCAACGAACCAACTATCTAATCAACGTATGTTTGTTTTTGCAAAAAATACGCTGATCACCTGAAGTTTCTAGGCTTAGGGGGAACGGCGTTTTCCTCTCTTGATTTTGAAGTAAATTTTTAAACTTGGGTGCCAGGGTATTAGAGACGTGTATGGTAAATACTCCACTGTCGTTAATTGGTGTCGTGACACTGTGCCACCGCCCGAACCCATTAATTATGCTTCCCAATTAACCCGCAGGCATGGCGTAAACCTCCTCTGGTATTCTGCCTTCCTGTTTACTCCGACGTACATATTATGGGGAATGTGTGGGGAAGAAAATTGTAGGTAGCTGCTAGCTAGCTGCGTACTTATTCGACTATCGCTGAAAATAGACATTTCCAGTAATGAAGATTACAGAAACGTCAAATAGAAAATACAGTCGAAATAATTATCTAGGAATATCGAATTCCGGCAAAGAGAAGGTGCTAAAACCGTCCTAACTTTAAAACCTCATACTGTCGCGATGACTAACATTATTTTTCACTGGAATCAATCACCAAGCAAAGATATAAAAGATTTTAGATAGGTACATAAAATATTTGCAAAAACCAATAAAAATTCATGTTGATTATTACAATTTATTTAAAATAAAACCTTAAATATTTTTACACAGATTTAATTAAATCTATCTATCTACAAAAACATTTCGCCGCTTTGGAATAATTAATTTCCTCTGAAAAATAATAATCAAAATCACACAACACCGTGATTGTTTCAATTGTTTGTATTCAACAATGATTTTGTTCCATGAACTATTATCGCTTATTCTTGTGTAATTTTACCTGCTGCATCCGAATATGCCATCAGAATTTGTCAACCACCTTGTTTTTATTATAATTTTATGGTTTACTTCCCAAATTACCGTATCTCGCCCCTCATTTTTAAGTTTCAGAATTTCAATTTTTTTATCCATTAAAAAAATATTGCTTTATCCATGCATAAAGTTGGAGATGGGGATAAGGTTTGGGCTCCACGTACCTGCTATTTACCGTGTGTTTTCACCAGGATATATCAGCCATATTGAATCCAAGAAAAAATAAGAACGAAAACATGTTTGCGACCTAGTATTGGATCTTAAGAGACACGCCAGAAAATTCAGGCAAAATCGAATATAAATAGGTATGTTTCTTAAATAAATTATTGTACCTACCTACCTACCTTAAAAAATCAAATTTCTTAAATTTCTAACGCCTTTACTCTAAAAACCTTATGGGCTGGATTTTTTTAAAAGTACATTCGGAATTAGCAGGAATTAATTTTAGGAACATTTTAGTTCTCGTAACATTAAAAAAGTTTAATTTTGTCCATCAGTGTATGTGTTCGTTCATGAATTGATTGTTTATTATGTATAATTTTTATAAACAAATAAATAATCAAGTTCATGCCTTCGTAGCCCTGAACGACGAAGCAAATTTCATACCCCCTTTAATAACCACGTCACGGCTCAGTGTGCCTTGGCAAACTAGAATACTAGGAGCACATAAGTATATGTAGCTAGCAGCTACGGTACTCGGACTCGGCGCTAATTGATGCCAGGACGCCGCCCACCTCCGCCCGCCGTCAGCCATTATTTATGCTCCCCTGATTGCCCCGGGCCGCGGGAAAGCGGCCCGCACTCCTCCGCGCTCTGCTACCCCGATAACTCTAATTTGCAACCGAGATTCTAAGATGAGCTTGGTCGTTCCGTTCAAATATAAAATAAATAAAAGTAGCAGCGAAAATATCAAAATCCCCGCATTTTAGTGACAGATTTTAACCAAGGATGAAAAATATTTTTAAGATATTTAAATAATTTGTTTCAGAAGTTCACAATAAAAATAAACTTGAAGCAGGAAATGTTCATAAATTACGTAAAATCCATCGGTAAAACGTAATTGGAAATCAATAAATAAATTAGTTTATTCAAGATAACCTATAAAATAATGTTACAACTCGAAAAAAAATAAAGATAACGAAAAGCGTATGAACTTATTGATGTCTTCGTTTTTTTTTTGTAAATTTTTATAACAATATTTGCATGTTACGTGTTTTTAGAAATTTTGTACAACTCTAACGCAGAAGTATTGTTTTTAATATTATGTTCATGTACCCAGTCAACTTATATATTTCCAAGTAGGTTTTGGAGAGTTTTCTATATGCGAAATGGCCATAAAATGTAGGTATGGATACATAGGATGGACATCCGGAAAAAAACATACGCGTGTTACTGCAGCTTCCGTTAACAATCGGCATCTAAGATGTAGAAAGCGAAATATATACTACACACCGCGGTCAGTAAAATTAGAAGGCAGAATTAAAGGAAATACGGCTCTAACTTTCATGAACACCTGTCATGTCGGGTACCCCGACGCGACGTTGACGGCCACTTGCGAGGAAGCTTCTATGCCCTGAGTCCCGAGCAGAGCGAAACAGCTCCTCCATAATTCTAATCCTGGTCCATTCTCGGATGTTTCGAAGCCAGGAAAGCTATTTTCTTCCGACCCCTTTGCGTCCCGCGATCTTCCCCTTCGTGACAAGCTGAAGTATGAGATATTTATCGCGTCTCAACACGTGGCAAAAATATGAAATCTAACAAAGCGGTGAACAATTCTCAATTTGTTGGCCCTACGTAATACTTCATTGTTGGTCTTATTGGTTCAAGATATTCTTAACATTTTTCGGTGGATCCACGTTTCAAATACTTCAAGTCGGTTTATAATATGTATTATTACCTTTAGGAAGATTAGAGGCGAGAGAGAAAAGAAATGTGGTTTCACTTTTCTACATTCAAATGTATTCCCGCATTTTCTCTCTGGATTATTTATTTATTTAAACTCCTTGTAGGCTTTAACGTGTTTTACATATACAAATATAAAGTCAGACTTGTATTTTACACAAAAGTAAGAAAAAATAAAAAATTAATTAAGAATGATAAAAAACAAAAAATACAATAAACCATCTTACATATTAGTAAAAAATATATGGGTATACATATATTACTGAGATGGACCATATATATTTTCAAAATACTTTCATTTTTTTTTAAATTCTAAAGTTTATACATACAATGTTACAAAAATGGCACAAAAAACACTCTGGCAAATTCTGCTTGTACTAGGAGCAGGCTCAGTATATGAAGGGTCGGCAAGGCAGAAATAATTATACGCCTAATGTTGCAATGGGTTCCTATATGGGCAAATGCCTGTTCTAAGAAACCGATTTATTGCGGCAAATATGGTTTTCGAATATGTTTCCTATAAATAAAAACAATATTGAAGAAATAAAAAAAAAACAGTTATAGCCCAAAAGAGAAGAAAAGAAAAAAAAATTACAGCTTACATTAAATGTAAAAATACAATTAAATATATAAATATAAAGCATACATACTTCATACATACATATACACATACATACATATATACACACATATACATACATATACATATATATATATACACACATTCATACACAATATATATGCACATGCGAAAATAATGCTTAATAACTTAATGCTTTAAGTGATGTCCCATCTCTGTTGCAATCAATTTCTTTTCATGTTCCCAACCGTGTCACCAGAAGTCAAAATCTGCTATTTATAAAATCTTCTAAGAGCAACTTTGGTTTTTATGCCCCAATGTCCAGAATGTGTAGATTAGTCGATTCATCACACGACTTGGAATTCTTTGGGATAGATCTTCCGACTTTTCGTAGATCTCTTCGCGACTAAACAGTGTGGGATGAAGTTGGATTGGCATGGTTTAGCTCGAAGTCTTAGGTCTTTCGTTTTTAAGAATATATTGTATACAATTATTACTTTGCCCTTGTTTGTCTTTGCTAAATAGTTTTATGTTATTTTTCTTCAGTTTCTTGGATTTATGTTCTTCATGTAACTGTTGTAATTGGCTTAGGCCGTATATATAATAAACTAATAAAATAAATAAATAAATTACCTATATATATAGCAATGGAGGACGGCGCAGAGGTCTCGCGATTATAATGTGAGTTATATTAATTTATTTATTTATACTTTAACAATGTTTGAGAAGCGCACCTTTTCCCATCCGTTTTATAAAAATAATTTTTAAATTAGAAGAAAATCGAAATATAATAATAATTAATACAGATATAAGTTAATAAAAGGTAAAACAATTTAGATCAACAAAGTATTATATAGGTATTTAAAACATTTAAGTTTGTGAGTGAAAATTCTTGACGGAAGTCCATTGTAATTTATTTTATTACATAAACTTCTAACTTATATTTACAGTCTGCATGACGTAATGGGTTATACAGCCCGTAAAGTAATGCAGACTACAAATTGTCAAATTAATAAACAATAATAAATATGGATATATAAATTGACATATATGTTAGTCTGCCTTCGCAGGGGTCTTCTACTAGGCATAATATGTAATTAATAAAAAAATGTTATTTCCAATTTTCCACTGTTTTTTGTTTGTTTTTTTACTAAAAATTTGAAAATCTACAAAAAACCTATTATTTGCAGAAAGCTGTCAAAACACCTGGTAATTCTTTATCACAAAGAAGTTGAGATATAAAGCGTTAAGAGAGCACTTTAAGAATAATAATAATTATTTATTTATTTCCACGGCTTACGCCTTTGACAAGTATAAAATAATATTTGAAAAAACAATACAAAATAAAAAACACCTGTACACAAGTGAAGAAAATATGGATACAAACAATCAGCAGAAAATAAAGATACAACAAAGGAAAATTAAACAAGAAATTAAAGCGTAGGTGTGCAGCAAATTAACAATAAATAAAGAGTTTAAATATAAAAAGTATTAAAGTAAAACACATTTTTATAATTAAGAAAAGAAGTGATTAAAACCTATTGATTTTAATTTGTATAATAATAAATAAAATAAATCAAAGTTTGTTTGCTAACATGTGGAGCCGTGGAATAGGTAAGTATTTGGCATAGTTTGAACTGTGCAAATCAACAGAAAAAGAAGTCAACAATATTTTGAGTTTGTCCAATTTTTTGTGTTGTTGACTGGATTCTACTCCCTGGGGAGCTGTTTATATTAACATATAAAAACAGAGATGAAGAACATTAGAGAGAAGGTAATATAGAAGTCTAGGCATCTACAGGGCTTATGACCTGTCAATGGCTGGTTTAAGTGGCCACTTTACACACTGTGTAACATTCACCATTCTGCCCATATTCAAACATCTATATTCCTTCAATTCTTTCATCTGTTGATGTTTGTGAAGTTAAAGAGCTGAATCCTTTATTTATTATATTTTGACAAACTAGAAGAAGTATAGAAATTGAAAAAATAACATTTTCAGGGGTTGCCTAGTATGTAGGTGAAATAATTCAATTGGATGAATCTCACCCGCATAAATAAAGGTTTTAGCTCTTTAACTTCACAAACATCAACAGATGAAAGAATGGAAGGAATATAGATGTTAGAATATGGGCAGAATGGGGAATGTTACACAGTGTGTAAAGTGGCCACTTAAATCAGGCATTGACAGGTCATAGGCCCTGTAAATGCCTGGACTTCTATATTACTGACATACAACGAGCATATAGATAATACAGTAAATAAATCATTGAAGTTACTTGGCTTCATTAACAGAATATGGAGAACAATATGGAGACCGTGGTCTGGTCTCCATTCTATGTCAATCGCATAAATCACATTGAATCAGTCCAACATCGCTTGCTTCGAAAAGTAGCGTGGATGCTTGAACTAGAGAGAGATAATTATTCTTATGCTGAAATAGAGTCAATGTTAAATATTTATAGTCTACAAAAACGTAGAACTAATATTGACTCCATATATATGTTCGGCATACTAAATGGTATAATTGATGTTCCATCATTACTGGGACAAGTCAAATTCCATATTCCGACTCGTAGGTTGAGAAACAATGAAGTACTGTTCATCGATCAGCATAGAACAAACTATGGCCTTAATTCTTCAATGACCCGCCTTTGTCGTATTGTTAACTCAAGAAAAGATCTGGACTTTTTTGGTTTAAGTTTACAACGATTTAAACGAGCACTAAATAAATAGTCCAGATCTTGTCTCGATGTCTCTTATGTTTGTCAATGCTTCTTTTCTTTTTTTTAAAGGTTTTAAACTATTCTTTTATTGTAATATTTAAACCCTATAAATTGTATACATGGACAATGTCCGTTAATAAATAAATTACCCTCTTTTAAATGTTTTTCATCTCTTTTGTAAAATGTTAAGAAAAAGAAGTATTTTGTCTCGCCCCACGCTGTCTCATATAAAAATTCACACAATTTAAAAGTTCGGGACAGTCGAGAACATTATTTGATAACTTGAAAAGCAGCACTAAATCTGAAATTTCCCTTCTATGACTTGGGTGTGCATATTAATTTTAACTGCTTCATTAAACATTTATAGTTAAGCTCTTCAATTGGAATGTTTAATTTGAAATTCATGAATCTTAAAAACTTGTGTTGGACCTTCTCCACGTAAGTAAGAAAGTAGCTATCGAGTGTAAAACGTTAAGGGAAAACGTATACAATAGGGGGGTCGATATTTTTTTTCCGAATTTTGAAATGAAAGGGGTTTAAAAAGTTGCCTTTTTGATTTCACGGAATGCAAAAAATATTTGTTACTTTTTTTAGCCCTCAACCAGAGCTTGAAGTTTTCGAAAAAGTCAATTTTGTGCGCTAAACCGACTGTCATTTCGTATTTAAGTAAAAAAATCAGTCCAAATAAATTTTATGATGTGCATTAAATCTTATTAAATAAGCATCTAAGGGCGTGAGTTGCACTTTGTTTTGTAAAAACATAGTAGCGTTGTTTTAATGAGCCATTGTTTTCGTCAATATTAGCCAGGCGCTCAACGGAATCAGTTCCGCGGAGTGTAAACTTTTTGCATTTCGGTAGTTTTAAAACGTGTTCGAATTTGTATTGTGATTAAGTTATATCTTTACTAACAAAAAAATAATTTCATCAATAAAGTTAATCAACCAAATATTCAGGTAGTTATAAACTTCAAACCTCGGTTGAGGGGCAAAAGTAATATGGAATATTTTTTTAAATAATTTTTACGTTCAATGTGATCCAAAATGCAACTTTTTAGACCTCTTTCACTTTGATGTCTAAAAAAATAAAAAAACTTCATATATCATCGGCTCACTCTAGTATACATTTCTAAATGAACTCGAGCATGTATGTATTACGGCACAGCCAGACATGACAATCCGAAGACAACCCAGCAGCTAATATCTCATTCCCATAGCCGACTTAACCCCGCGCCTCTGTCCGCCCTGCCGCCCTGCCGTCCCGCCGCCCTGCCGCCCGCGCCCGCCCTGCGGTGGCGCGTAGAGGGTACACGGTACAGGGTGCAGGCCGTACGGCGTCTACTGCGGGCTGCGGCGCGCCGAGCCGCCCCCGCCCCGGGAGGCGGCCCGTGCACGGGACGCTACGCCAATGTCGCTCAACCCTTAGGCGGCTTGCAACAGGCGGCTCGTGATTATTTTCATAATTTCGTTTGATGATTTTATTTATTAATTTACACGCCCTACGGGCTTTTACATATATTAGAAATTACATTCAAGTGCAGCAGTGAAACATCAGTATGTAAATTTAGTTCAAATTAAAGATAACATAAGAAAAACTAAAAGATACAATAATAAGTAAAAATAAGGAAATGTACCAAGATAGGTATATGGGTACATAGAAAAATATTTAACAAATTTACACATGAAAACATACACACATACATACACACACACATATACATACATGCATGTACATATATATACATACACATACATATAAGTTTATACATTATTATAGAGATACATGAGAAAAAAAATAGTAAATTAAGAACAATATTGAGTAATTTTATACAAATTAATTAAAAACCTTTTGAATACTTAACCTATATTTATATAAAGACAGACGAAATATAACAACTTCACCATACTCGTTACCTAGCCGCTGGCCGGTGTAGTCTAGGTATTGGTGAATTGTAATAATAATTGTGACTGCCAGGAGATTAAAAAAATAACGTTCAAAACTTGTGTTAAACCTTTTCAATTCAAATTTTTTTTTACGAATATATCAATTAAATTCCTTGGTATTTTGATTCATTTGACCAACGAGCTCTATCATCATCATCATCACTCCCTTTCTGCACCTAATAGTGCATAGGGGACTACATTGGTACACTAATCGCAGCGTATCTTGATCATTTTTGTTACATGAAGGTAATACAATAAGGTAAAAAAAAGATGATCAGTTTTTACGCTTCAGGTACCAGTCCAGGGACTATAAAATATTCAAGTATGAAAACATCCTTTTAAATAAATATTTCATATCAACCATGTCGGGAATCGAACCCGAGACCTCTTGCATGGCAAGCTAACGCGCTGATCATTACACCATGAGGCCGACTCCGAGCTCTATATTAATTGTAATTGTAAATCGTTGGACAGAGTAGATTTAATTAAATGTCTAGGCATTTATAAACATGGGAATTTAAAATGGAATAATCAGATCGAACATGTTAAAAAAAAATTGAAAAAACAAATTTACTTTTTTAAAACTATCAGAAATATAATTAGCCTAAAAGAACTTATAAAATATATTTCGCAATAAATCAATCAGTTTCGGAATATGGAATAATTGGATGGGGATGTGCAAATGACACATTGATTGAACAAATAATAATTTCACAAAAAGCTTTAAAAAAATTATATTAAGAGTCCCAATCAGAACTAGTTCCCTCGGTATATTCGTAAATCTTAATTTAACATCTGTAAAACAACTTTATGTAAAAGCTCTGTTACTGTACGCACACAAACAAAAGATCTAGCAAGATCGATTCTAGCGGACGATTTTCACATCTTGTCTACGCATGCGCAATCGTCCCTGTGCATGTTCTGTTTTGCACAATTCTTTACCCTGAATTTGTATGAAATATGAAATTTCTTCTAAGATCGTCATTCGAGCGAGATAGACAACGCTTCATACCGGTGAATCGTGCGTTAGAGAGAGAAAATAATATACATACTCCGGGCATTGCCAACGCATGCGCATATTTAAAGTTTAAAGTGCGTTTGCAATGTCACTTTGAACATGCGTAATGACATGATATTCGTACGAATTTAGTTGATTTAGTATCCTATAACGTGCGTATAATGTTAGGCGAATTTAGCGTTCCTGGTTCCGATGCGCGGGCGGTCATCTGTCATACTATTGCCCTTTTATCATGTCATATAGTTATATGTCATATAGTTGGCGGCCTCCGTGGTGTAGTGGTCAAGACGCTTGACTCACGCACGGAAGGTTCTGGGTTCGATTCCCGGTGAGAACACAAAAAATTATATGTGATTTTTCTCAAGCCTGGGTGTTCTGTGATGTAATTCACCACTGTAATTGGGCCTCCTGGCCTGTTGTGGTGCAAAAATAAATAAAAAAAAAATAAAAAAATATTATTGAACTTAATATACAAGTTACAAGTTGACAAAATGTAAAGAAATGCACTGCCAATGTTTTCGGTCAGGAGCCGCCAGTGCTACAAGTTGAACCTTAGACGGTCATTCATTGGTGCTTTGACCCTACAATTTATTGTTTTAGTTCTATTAAATTATAAATATAAAAAAAATCATTCTACGGCACTGGCTTGTTTCCGCCCGGTGGTAGCGGGTTTCTAAATTGTGAGGCGAGAAGCCCTCCGCGTTTACGGCGATGATACGGAGCTGTGTTAGGTTAGTATCAGGGCGCGGGGCGCTCTCCCACCCCCGAGGGGCCCGTTTACCGCCCCCCGAGCGCCGCGCCGCAGCCGACACTGCCTGCGGCCGCAGCACGCTCACTTCGACATGAAAAGGAACCGGCCAACCCCTCGCTGCGATCTGTTCATTTACCGTCATACAGGGAAGCTAGAATAAGGTGGAAATTATGACCACGAGTATTTGATTGATCACAAATCAGCAATACTGCAGAAAGGTTTAAAACCGGATTTAAATGTTTTTGAAAGAAAGTAAAAATATTTGCATAGGTGCGAAGGTTTTCACGGTCAGTGTTTATTTTATTTTATTTGGAAAACCAACACTTCTACATACATATTTAAAGAAAACAAACAGATATAGTGTAAACTCAGAACTTATAACAGATTTCCACAAAAAATATTAAAAAAGCTTTTTCTTCAAAGGTGTAAAAAAATATAATAATCTTCCAAATGAACTAAAAACTATTAAAAATAATATATTAATAAATAAATTTCAAGTAAATCTAAAGAAATTTTACGAACACGTGTAAAAACTACATTAAATTTAAATTAGTATGAATGTATTATTGTTTTATGTTTTTTCTTTATATTCCTATGTTTTTATTTTTTTCCTATGTACTCGTATTTAATTTTAATTTTTTTTTGCACCACAACAGGCCAGGAGGCCTAATTACAGTGGTGAATTACATCACAGAGCACCCAGGCTTGAGAAAAATAACATTTTAATTTTTGTGTTCTCACCGGGAATCGAACCCGGAACCTTCCGTGCGTGAGTCAAGCGTCTTGACCACTACACCACGGAGGCCGCCTATATAAACTCTTATAATAAACAATAAACAACTACAGCAGTATAAGTCACTCTCCGAGCACAATAGTTAGTTTTTTTTTGGAGAGTTACAGTGATAACATTTACTAGATGTGTAAAAGTAGATATATATAGAATTTTTAAAAAACATGTACCATTTAGGAAATTTATTAATAAAAAAAAATATGTATATAAATTTTATTTTCATGTACTCGTAAATATTTTCAATAATCAAATATTTTTTTTATTTTTTAAGAACAGTAAGTTATTGTAAATTGGGCGGGATTAGGACAAGGATGATTGAAGAGAGAATAAGGGGGGGAAGGGATATGTACATATTTATTATTATAATGTCTACCAAGTTACATAATGCATTTTTAGTGTAAATTTTAAATCTGACAAGAGTGATGTATGTGTAATCTATGTCAGTTATCAATATGTTTCTTTTTTGGGGAATACCGTGTAAGTTGGATTGGTTCCGAAGTTTCGGCTACCATTGCAGGAGCCATCTATAGGGTAAACTGTATGTTTTGTAGAAAAAAGTGTGTAACTAGTAATTTGTATCGTATCCCAGTCGGCAGTAGGCACATTTTTATTCGTTTTTTGTAGTATGTAGAGCTGGGTATCTCTACTTAAGGGAATACGGATCCAATCCGGGGTTGAACCCGTAAGACTTCATACTGGGAATGCTTGGCTACAGTATTTTGGAGAAAAGAAGAAATGCATATTAGCTTATGCATTTTTTCCGATTGGTCCGTGGTATTACGATCAACTTAGTTGTAATGGAGGTTATTTCTCCTAAATTAAACTTGCAGATTATACAAATTATTTTAAGATTCTTGATTTGGAAAACAGTATTTTAAACATTCTTTCTTAAGGGCTATTGTTCTTTGAGATGGTACTTTTGACATAAGACCATAGTTATTTTCATGCGTCATATTGCAGGACATATAGCGCTCGACGCGGATGTTTTTAGCACTATTAATTTCTAGAACACTTCGGCCAGTTGACATTTCAATTGAATACCTAATATTCTATGCCTAACATCGACTGAATTCATAGTGCTCAAATATATGTCAAAATAATAGATAATATATCTTACATCGTTTCAGTTGATTTCATGGATTAGAATTGGTGTATCACACAGAACCACAGAAAAATATCAATTTATAGTATCCTATTACTTACATTATATTATGTACCTTCTATGTGGGCACAAATATATGATATTTTTTTATAGCTTAGCTGTTAATAAAATCACCATTCGCCACTGCTAATTACTGGGTATTTTTACCATATTTTTCACGTTCAAATTCTTATTCAAATATTTTTGTAATGTACATACGCGTATTAAATAAACAAATGTAAAAAAAAAAAAATCCAATCAAAAATATTAAATTTTGTAAAAAAATACATACCTACATATTTTTTAAAAATAAAATTGTTTTATCACCCATTCGCCTGAGAGATTGCATTTTGACAGCAGAAACCGCTGAAATAGGTTAAGTTGATAGTAAACCGCTGAATTACAGATACACAATAAAGGGATTCTCGAGTATCGAAGAGAAACATCCCCGTTGTATTTTTTGTACCCCACGCCCCCACAACTTTATACGAACTATCTGACAGAAATGTTTATGTAGTCCCCTTCAAACTTGAATGATTTCTGACGGTTTCCATCTACGAGCACATAAGCATTGTGTAGCTAGATGCGGTCTTTTTTGGATTATTTTACTATTTTTTTAACAAACAAAAGATATGAAGGTAACGGTATTATTATTAATTTATAAATAATATTATTTTAGTATAAAAAGAGTTCCATTTACAGGTTTTTTTCTGGAGGCTCCCAGGGCCCCGATACAATGGGAAGTTAACATGCATCTTCAATTTTATCTACAAGTAAAATTGAGTTTTCTGGACGAAAAGCAGAATATGCGTACATTTTTTTCTTTTAAACATGTTCAATTATAGGTTACCGATAAAAATACTTTAATGTTCATGCAAGTGTACTCATTTTCGTACAAAAATATCGATTTTTCTTTATAGACAGTAGAAGATGACTCTGTTAACTTCCCATTGTAATCGGGGCCTAGGAAGTTTGGAAACAATTTTTTTAAATTTTGAAAAAAATTGTAACTTTGATAACTACAATTCTCTAAAATTACAGCAGGAAATTCGAAAAAAAAAATCTTTGTCTTGATTGGGTTTGAAATATTTAAGTTGGAAAATACTTTATCTGTAACTACAAGCCGCTAGCGCCAATCGTTATGAATATAAAATAAAGTTACAGGTACCTGTTTTGGGGTGTCTTTACTGCCTCTATAGACATATCATGATAATTTTTGCAGCTTACCCATTTAAAAACTCACCGCTCGCCGCTGCTATCCTGACATATATACCTAGTTTTTTTTTTATGTTCATACGTCTTGTCATACATGCTCTTCGGTTGTGTCTGATTTTGACATGGCCAGACTTGAGATTTTGGTTTATCTGATCATGCCACGTCATTCTTGGTCGTCCTCTTCCCACGTAACCAATAATAAAATAATACAAATAAAATACAGATCGATTAACAAGAGCTGACGCGTTCACGAAACTCACAAAAACGTATTTAAAATATACAGGGTGGTCAGTTTAAAAAGGTTGTATTAAATATAATCTAATGCGCTATCTTTTTTTTAAAATCATTGTTGGATTAAAAGGTCGTGTATATGAAAAAAAAACAATGTGTTAAGAAAATGTAATAAAAATATTCATTTATTTTGAAGCTAGTACTTTTTTCTTTAATATTTTGTGTTCGTCATATGATAATAAAAAATAATACAATGTAATTAAAATGCATACAACAAGTTATATTTTTATACTGGATTATTTTAAACGTATAAATAATGGGATTTATTGTTTATCGAGAAGTGTGTATATGAGGTATGTATATCCAGTTTATCTTTCAACATGTATTTTATTTACTCTGTATTCATCATTATTATAATAAACACAAAATATTTCATAAAAATTGTACTTCATAAATATTTTTTAATCAACATTGTGTACATTAAAAATGCGTTTGTGTAAGCATACATCGGTAGATTAAATGAGAAAGTATATTTTTAAGACAGTGTTTTTAATCCATAGCTTAATATACTCGTACATTTTTTTTATTATTATTTAAATCTTAAAATAGGGCACACATATCATACATATTGTTATGTGTGTTTTAATAATAACATTGGTTTCGGATGTGACAGGGTTTGAAAAACATCGTGTATATATGAAGAACATCGAAACAATTTTTTATGTGTAAAAGCGACCAAACTACTTTTCATAATATATAACTTACAACTACTTAATTTTGAATATTAATTTCATTAAAAATTATATTTGTTTAAAAAATTAACTTTTTTATAGTATTTACACTTCCGCATCCGTTTCTGTCATCGCTAAAATTTACTTTCGTCTGTTTCCGTTTCTACTTCCGTTATGACACTTCCGTCGCATCACTAGTTCGCGCCAGCTCTTCCTATCAGACCAGTACCCAAGTCAGTAGGTGGCAGTTGGTCCACCCGACCATAAATAATCCGCCTCTACACGTCCGCGCGGACGCGGAGCGGGGCGCGAGCATATAATGTATAGTACAGCGCGAGCCATGACAGATGTCCCGAAGTAACGCGGTAATTATCAGCTGGGCGTCGGCGCCGGGCCACTCCGAACCTGCCCCGGCTAGGCTGCCATTAATTGAAATTATTGCTATTCTCACTTCAGTTCATTAGCGTGCGAATCTAAATGATTATCAGTATGGATAACTTAAATAGCGCCATTTTCGTAGTATTTATTTATCTATACATCAACGGTTTAAAGAACCTTTTACAAAAAAATAATAATTTACAGAAATAATCACAGCAGTGCACAATAATCATGTAGTACATAGTATGAAATAATAGAATAATTAAAACTAAACAATTTAGTAAACATATAACACAAAAAGTTAAAAAGAAACATAACATTTCTAAATAAAGATAGCAATAACCATGAGAAAATTTTATGTACTAAATATAAATATAACACAGTAAAGTTGAGAATAACTAGATAATAATAATAAAAAAATCAATACAACATTAGTACTTTTAAAATAAAAAAAGTTTTTTGAGCAATAAAACAAAAAAAAGTTAAATTACTAAATAATACCTCTATTTAGTGAAATCATCATCATCAGTTGGTTGGAAGAAGTTGCGATTTGGCAATAAATCCACCAATGTACAAAATAATACAAAGTAAAACTAAACCATAAAGTTTCATTGATAAGTTTATTTATAATTTTATCATAATCATTAAGTTTATAAGTAACCTTTTTACTATACCGGGTATAAATAGTTACACCTAGTATAGTTTTTCCTTGGTATGAGCTAGCTATAAGGAAATCTAATATCTAGGCGGCCTCCGTGGTGTAGTGGTCAAGACGCTTGACTCACGCACGGAAGGTTCCGGGTTCGATTCCCGGTGAGAACACAAAAATTAAAATGTGATTTTTCTCAAGCCTGGGTGCTCTGTGATGTAATTCACCACTGTAATTAGGCCTCCTGGCCTGTTGTGGTGCAAAAAAAAATAAAAAATTAAGGCCCTTAGAAATACAAAAAAAAAACGGAGAAAATATTTATTACTATAAGTGACGTGCTAATAAGCGACGTGATAATAATTTCTCACTATGGTTGTTTATCGTATTTGCGATCACAATGGAACATCCGTGAACACCTAATATTAAATGTAAAAATATTTACGTTTCGCGCCCTATAATCCTGCTGCGCAATCACATATTTGAATTTCACCGGTGTAAATATGGAAAATACTCCAAAACTGCTATTTTCATTTAATTATTTTTTATTTATCATGCTATGTATTGCATTTAGCCGGCGGTCGGCAAGCCAAGTGTCAAGAAAAGCAGTATCCGTAGTAATTGTAATTTAATTATATATTTTTTGTATTAGATACTCCTTACTATTTTGCAAATGCAATATATTGTATTATTTTTTTATAGTAAACGCCGATTTTTCGCCAGTGAACTGTATTTATTTACGAGGAGAAAAAAAAACAAACCGACACGAGCGTTGACTTAGAGATTACACACGCGTTGACTTATGACTGAGATAGCTTAAGCTTGATCATTATTGTTCATTATGGTCGCTCAAATGCTTAGCATGTTATTAAGCACGTCGATAGTTATTTGTGATTGAGCTACTGTTAATGTGACAGTTGCTAATGCTATTAAAACTTGATAACGATTTCACGATGCTAATGCTAAATATGCCATCACTCTTCGCTGTGTAGGCGCCCGGCCGGGGGTAAGCATGACTCACGTGGGGGGATGATAATCAATCGGGGGCGGTGGATATCTAAAGTAGGTTAAGGGATATAAGGGCAGGTTTATAAGTGGTGCGCGATTTTGGAAGAACATTCGAGATGAAATGACAAAATTCAGTGCTATGGGAAATTAGATATAAAATATGGTTTCTTACGCACGGTAAAACTTAGAGCATTTAGTTGTAGGGCTAAGTTTCTCGAAAATGCATGAAACAAAATGGTTTTAATAAAAACTAACATCCATGCGCGAGAAAAGAATCCTGTAGTTTAGACAGATTTCCGGGGAGAGCTGTGATAGTTTCGAGAAAACTATTCTCGGGAAGTGTCGAAGGGACAAGGTCGCGTGGACGTCACCCTAAAAACCTGCAAGATCGGTTTAACTTGGTCACTGAAATATTGACAATTGCCCGCAGAACAGCACAAGTTCCAGGTGGAGGGAGACTGTCCACAGATGAGCCATGCCTGGAGACGGGCGTGATCACCATCCTCAGAAAAGAGGAAAAACGGATTAAAGAGATCTTGAAAAATTAGTTTCGATGAAAGTCACCAAAAGATTAATTCCATAATCATGCGATAAACGCCGCTTATTTAAAGGTTACTCTTATTTAAACTACCTACTTCGATTTTATCACCATTAGACAGACGCTTGAGTAAAAAAGTTTGTTTGTTTGGAAATGCCACGATAATCAACATTGAAAAGCGGTTGAAGCATAGCGACGACCGCGCCATGACGAAAAACTATTCAATCGCAAGTATCAGGAGCACATGAGTAAGCTGGTAAAGTTGCTATTCGTATTTAGTAAAAAAAAACCGCGCGAATGAACCCAAGCGACGAGTGTTGACACCAACCGTCCAGTGGCGGGCCGGGCCTTTCCCCCCGAGACTAGCGTGTACCGAGTTCCGAGTTCCTACGATTCAGTAGCGTGCAGGAGACCCCACTCTCGCGCTTCTGTACAGCAGACCACAGTAAGTATTATAAAGTACAGCTAGCAGCTTCGCCCCCCTGGCGAGCTGGTTAAGTACGGGGAGGCGCACTCGACTGTGTTCTGTTTCGAATAGGGTGGCCAACGCTGCTCCAATAAATAAAAAATACAAATTAAGCGTTGGTTAACGCTTCCCATACTGTGCTAAAAAATTCCGCAAGTTCCGATGCTGTGTAGTCAATACACACACAAAAATGAAGGATTAAATCCGAAAAATAGAAAAATTATAGGCAATTGCTTCAATAAACTATATTTTAAGTCAAAAGTTATATATAATCTAAATAAACATGAAAAGCCAATTTGCTAAAGCTCTCAGCGCGAGCTAACGGTCGACTCTTAGCGAGGTATCGAGAGCAACTGAGCGATTTGTGGCAGTGGTACAGACTGGCCTGCGTCACGCGTGAAGTTGTCTCTCTCACTTGCGAATGTATCAATAGTATCGAGAGTGAGACGTAAAGAGTATTTGGGACACTCGTAAATTCGGTATTTCATCGCCGCGACAATGCGACACATCGGAAAGCTTTTGATTGTACCGGTGATTTATCTCCAATTACTGATAAAATGCTTTTTCTGTGCCATTGATGCATAAATATTTTATGAAAGAATACCGAAAATCTAACCCCGTATTTATTGTATTTACAGAGATATAAGAGTTATTAGATGCAATGTATGCTACACATCATTGGGAAGGAAGAGTTAATAATTATAACATTTAGTTCGTTATTAGTAATATGGTAAACAGCGCTATTTTCGTAATAAAATATGACGCTCAAAAGAATTCTACCAAAATGGTTTAATGTAATATCAAATTAAAAATTAGATGAATGAAAAATGTTGGCTTCTGTGTTCAGCTGGACGAAAAATACAGTTATATTAATGAATTAGGACCCGTACCCTGAAGAAATGTTTTCGACTCAATGGCTGCTTCCAGATAAAAACTCTGAATAAGGAAATGGACAGGAAAACGACCGTCTAGTTGTGTGGTCGTTGGCGCATTCGTCAACGTCGTTCTTGAGATTCTGGGTTAGATTCCTGGCAGGTCGGACGTGAAATAATAATTTGAGAGGTTGTTTAAAATTCAATATTAAATTGTTCCTCGACTTATTTCGGAAATGTAGGACTTATCACTTATCTTTCATGTAAAATCTGATGGAAATACCCTGAAATTGCTTTACTAATGCAGTGCCCTATACGCCACTGGATGTAGAATGATAATTGATGATGATAAATTGATATTCAAGTTAATGTTATTTTGTCTCTACACGCTTAAGAAAAAATTGCAAATAAAGATTTAGAAAAGTATTTTTACAAACATTGCTTCATTCTCTCATAATGGCACTTATATTTGGCAGAGCTGATATACGAGATCAATGAGTTAAAATTCAGATGATATATGATTATGACAGGAATGTTTGACTGTACAGAGCTGCTTGGTTTAATAACAATACATGTGCCAGCCAGGATTTGTAGACGGTACCACCTGTTTCATGTACCAATAAGTAAAACATCGTATGTTAAAAATGCTTTTTTTCGTAGGACTTTTTCAGTGTACAATACAAAATTTAAAAATATAGATTACACAAAGTTTAAAATTTACACTAAAAATGCATTATGTAACTTAGTAGACATTATAATAATAAATATGTACATCTCCCTTCTTCTCCTTATCCTCTCTTGAAGCATCCTTGTCCTAATCCCGCCCAATTTACAGTAACTTAATGTTCTTAAAATAAATATAAAAAAAAACTTTAATTATTGAGTACATGAAAATAACATTATATGTATAAATTGTATGTATTTATTTGATATGTAATATATTTTCTTTCCTAACTTTGCATACTATGTGGAAATCTGTTATTAGTTCTGAGTTTATACACTATATCTGTTTGTTTACTATAAATATGTATGTAGAACTGTTGATTTCCCAAATAAAATAAAATATATGAATACATTTAAAAGAAAAACTCGACTGATCATGCACCGCTGTGCGTGGAAATGGAAATGATGATTTAATTTTGATTGCCCGATATAATAAAACAAAATGAAGTGTGTGCACCCTACACAGCGCGGCGCGGCGGTCCCGTGCGCTAATCACAAAGGCCCGCACCGCCGTTCCTTCCCGCGCCCCGCGCCCCGCGCTGTACACATACACGTCCACAGGCCATACGCGCGCGGCGCCACTCCGTGTGAACTCTCCCATACCTCTGCCAACACATGCGCTCCTGGTACAACAGGCGGTGTTGGAATACGCAGAATTCCGACATGCGGAGTATTTTGGTGCATTGGGGGAGATGAATGAAATTAAAAAAGAAATTTAATTTCCGCAACAAACTTATTTGTTTTAATTTATAGGTTGCACTATTTTAATACTGTTGTATTCTTAGTCTAATGATATTTTAAGGACGAATTCAATGTCGATATAAAATCGTTGGTGCTCATTATAATTCATTTTTCCATACATAGAATTAAGAATAGTCCAGAAACCGCACCGCATACGCACATCAAACAGATTAATTATGCACTTTGAACTTAAAAAATAAAACAAATTTTATTTTATATAAAACGGATATTTTTATGTCGTGTAAAATGATATTTGATGTTTAAAAGATAGTGTCGGTCAAATGTCCACCACGGCGTTGTTTAATCCGAGAGGTCCAATTTTCATTGCTTCTTTCATTAAATGAGCCAAGTACTGTAAACAATTTGACTACCCCGGCAACACTAACAAAATGTTCATTTTGTTTTCTTTGACAATCTGACACAGATGAAAAAATAATCAAATTTTTAAGTAATGCATTTGCTACTTACGCGTACACATCTTACTTACACATGAAATGTGATCCAATCCTCTTTCTTCTTGATCCCAGCAGCATTTCTTCACTTAAACGACACAACACGGCATAGTTGAATTCGAAACGGGAGTTGCATACTGAGCGACGTCTACAAAGAAACTAATGGGTCAAAACGTAAAACTACTCCTTTGAGAGTAGTTTAATCGCCTTCTGTTTGATGTGCGTATGGCTTCTGAACTATTCTTAATTCTATGTCAACCAACAAAGATTAGTATTTCTTGAAAATAAGCAGGCAGTAAGGTGGGATGTCAAAAAGAATCAATTTTAAATCAAATGTTTAAATTTGACAAACTGATTTATCTATGATTAGTTTGGTTTGCTTTTCGGTTTAGCCATAGAATGAAGCCGAGTCCAGATACCGCATACGAGCATCAAACAAAAGGTGACTAAACTACTTATAAATGAGTGGTTTTACGTTTGGACCCATTAGTTTCTTTTTAGACGTCGCTCAGTACGCAACTCCCGATTAGAATTCAACTATGCCGTGTTGTGTCCTTTTAAAGTGTAGAAATACTACTAGGATCTTAAAGAAACAGGAAAGTATCACATTTCAGTGTAATTAGCAAATGAATGTGTAAGTAGCAAATACATTACTTAAAAATTGAATTATTTTTCCATCTGTTAGATTGTCGAAAAAATCAAAATGGACATTTCGTTAGTGTTGCCAGAGTAGTAATTTTTTTTACCCTACTTTGCTCATCTAATGAGAGAACAAATGAAACTTGGACCTCGGATTAAACAACTCTGTAGTGGACATTTGACCGACATTATCTTCAAAACATCAAATATTATTGAACATGATATAAAATATCAATTTTATATGAAATAAAATTTGTTTTATATTTTAAGTTCAAAGATCATTAATTCAATATTTCCGCGTGCACAATAAAATAAACAGATTGCTTTTTTTTTAACCTTACATTAGTGTTATGATTATATTTTTTCCCATCGTGCAGCATTACGCGGCGACATCACGAATGCGCGCGGCGAAAGTGGAGCATTGTGGGGGAATTTTTGGACACAGTCCGATGTATTCAAATATGATTCTATGCTCCTTCTGGACTATTCTTAATTCTATGGTTTTAGTTTTGTAGCAGGATTTTGAATTTGTGAACAGAATAACGATCTACGTCACCATAGATTAATGAATCATCGTATTTCTTTCATAGCGATAGTTGGAAGACCAAGCTACTTTTTATCCCGATAAAATACATAATTCCATTGGAAAAATTAGCATTGATTAACAAAATCTCATATTAATAAACAACGCAAATAATTAATTACCTAAATAATTTCTCCCTAATACCACATGAGAGAAGCTGCGGGCAAAAGCTAGAGTACTCTATAAGGACGAATTTTACAGGACCCCAAAAAGATAAATAAAAACCTTATTTGTGGGACACTGGGTTCATAAGTAACTAAGTTCAAAGTAAATAACAATGTTTTCAATTAATGTAAAATATATTTTTTACATACCTACAATTACAGAAAAATTCAAAAATTGTTTCGTTTTTTTAAATTCACTCTTGAACATACCAAAAACGATCTCGTTGCATAATTGACGCGTTTTGGATGTTTTTCTCTTAAAAAAAACAATTACATTAATATCTAAATTATACCCCTTAAATTATTTTTTTAAAGAACTAGATATACCACCTTCAATTGATAACATATTTAAAAAAGCATCTATCATACAAACTTTTAAATAAATAAAACCCTAATTTACAAAACTCTCTAAACCCTAGAATTCTAAATAATTTACCTTTATGTTTACACAGATGTAACACAACTGAGGCATTAAAACATCACTCATATGTTGGGGAAAAAAACTTTAGTAATCTTCCAGAAATCAAATATTATTACATTTAAATCTAAATAAAAAAAACACACGAGACCCACCCTATTCTGAACCTTATACAGTGGAAAATTGTTTGTATTTTAGAATATAATAACCAGTTTTAAGGAATCTGTTCCATATAGTAAAAATAAAATATGATAAATAATCAAAATTAAAATTAATGTAAAACAAACTCCCTATCTAAACACGAGTTTTCACATTATTAGAAGAAATGTTACAATTACCTATGTATGCACAAAACATCTGTAACTTTATACTAAAAATAAAATACTAAAAATCTCTCAAACCGAAAAAATGCCCGTTTTAGCTGTGTACACTGCATATAATAAAAACTTTGTATGGACTCAAATATTTGTATTTTTTTCATATTAATAATTTCTTACTACGAGTTATAGTGAAATTCTCTGCTGTCAATGTTATTATTCCGATGTTTTAAATAATATTGAAATGCCTAGACAATAAATACAAAAATAGGCGTTGAATATGGCGATTCCTTGCCAAATTAGTCATTTAAATATTTTGATTTAATGTTATAATTTTTGAATATACTTAAGTTTCTCGACTGACATTTCTTGGTGGAACTGCATATCATTTTAATTATAATAATAAACTGTATTCAGTTGTATTTAAATTTTAATTATAATTTTTTACCAGTGACCGTGCTAAGTTATTATTTTTCCTTAGGTATTGAGTACCAATTTTATCAACTTTTTAATAAAAGTGATCCATTTGATCGTTAGGAGAAGAACATATTTATCAACACGCACGGTATTTTTTTTATTCCTACCTCTAGCGTCAACGCTTTGTTTACGGCGTTTCTACATGATACTGACCTGAAACAATAAAATAAAGTTTTTTAGAATCAAATATGGATTTGTAAAATAATTACGGACGCGTAAATCTTCAAAACATTTTTTAAAATCAATTTCAATAAGATTTACACATTTTTAAAGACTAAGTTTAATAAATCAATAGGTGTGATCACAGCAAAATCAATAAATGTATTATTAAACGCGATTTACGTCTTTTAAAAAAAAGCTCAAACAATGCACGTGATTCAAAATATTAAAAAAGATGATTGCAAACGACACGTATTTCTATTAGAAAGACATCGTACGTGTATTATTTAAACACTGTTTTAGGGAAATATCACACACTACGAATACCAATAAAAATATATGAAATGGATTGAGAATAATTAAATGTATTTTCAAAATCAATATGGATTTTCTGGAGAAATATTTTCAATGATTTTTTTTTTTTTTTTAAACATCACTAGAAAACGCGACATGTTTGGCCTTAATAGTTGTAACGTCAAGAGATTCGTGACAATGTTTTAAACACGTTTGAATGGTCAGGAACAAATAAACATAAATCGTGACGTATTAGAGGAATGGCCGTTTTTGCGGGAATTCAAAATCACAAATTTAAAAATATTTTTTATGTTACTAATAAATAACAAAAATATTTTTTTTTACTGGACAGTATTTGTTAGACCTTTATTACTTAAAAAATGTTTTAAAAAGTTATTTCCCTATTGGGCCTGGCCCTGGCCTGTTGTTGTCCTAAAAACAATAAACTAGCCAATGAGCAACGACAGCCCTACGGGAAATTGGATACAAAAAATAATTTCTTACGCGCGGTAAAAATTGAGCATTAAATTATGCGGCAAAGTATCTTGAAAATTTTCGAAAAAAAAATTTCAAAACATTTAAATAAAAACGAACTGATTAATGTTACTAAATATTAGTATTTAATCCCTTACCGACTTTTTTGTCTACCGGTAGAGAAGATCCAGAACACCACCCCTGGGCTGGTATTCTGAACAGAATTGCGCGCAAAGAGATCGCTCTGTTAGCGTGTATAAGTAGGTAAATATGCATTACGATGCGATTTCTACGCGCGCTTTTGCGTTCAGAATACCACCCCTCGGTCCGTGTATTTGTGACGTGTACACTAATAAAATAAAGTATTAATAAATAAAATAAATCTAAAGCATAAATTTAATAATTAATTAGTTTTAAATTAATGCATACCTATGTTTTTGAAAATACTAATGACATTTCGGGGTCAGCTGTACATGCGGTTGGTTTGATAATCGATACCATTTTGATCGTAAAATATCTACTTCGTATTTTAAAAGCATTTTTATAGATAGCACGCCAACGCGATCCCATACCGGCGTCCCCATTTCTGTTTGTCATCATCCGCCGTCAGTTACCTCGCACTGGCTCCGGGAGCGCAGAACGGCAGGGGAGATAATAAATAAAATCCTTCCCTCTAGTTACAGCGCGCTGTTCAGTCACGTCTCCCGGCGGCTTTCTGCGCGCAATTACCGGCCGCGGCTAATGGGACGCGCGACCCGGCCTTCCACCGAGCTCGCCGCCCGCCGCCTGCCGCCTTTCCAGGGACGGACAGCGCCATGAATTTAAAGGAAGCAATTAAATACCTCTCCGGATTTATGACACCCGGGTCAATATAGTTTATCGATTTCAATTTTTCAGATTGTTTTTTTATTTTCAGATTATGGCAGCGCTCTGTCATAAAATCTGTCACATACATTTTTTTTTTTAAATTTTTTAAAGGAAAAACGTCATGACGGTTTGTTTTTTTTTTTTGTTTTCAATTAAATTTCTTCTTCCTTCACCATTCCGAGAGTTCGAAACTAAATAATTATTATTGTGTATTGTTTAAATAAATAAATATTTATTCGACTACTAAGTCTGGTCTCTCTGGGTTTATTAAATTAAACTTTACTTACTGTAAAATATTTCTGACTAATTTAGTCACATTTTAGGATTTATCTTTGTGATTCAAGTGAAGGAGACAAAAACGACGAAAGATCATTTTCATATCCGGTCCCTTATATCAGGAGTTCATGAAGAGAAGGGTACAAACGAAACTGGGACTTAAAACACTCCTCAAGGTAATTTCTTATATCTTCGATCCTTGTCGCTCCGGAGATCTAAGGGATTCGGGAAGCCGAAGGGATCTCTTTATATGGATGGCCAAACTCAATATAGGCCCTGGGCGAAATGGAAAACTTGACACAGGGGCGTAATAAATTTAAGGGGTCAATGCGACATGCGACTGAAATTAAACATTATTCTTTGTCTTCAAAGTAAAAAATATTCTTAATTTCCAACTGTGCATTTCTATGCTCAAATTATTTTTTAATGTTGAAATCAGCCTTTTTTTATTTTAGATAATGTATTATTGAGATAGGCATTTCAACAAAGACGAAGAAAATAAGGATATGAAAATACGAGTATATTTTGTGGGTGTTTAATAACTAAGTATTATGAAACACCGCAAGCTTAATTTTTGGAATCCACATATCGTCATGATCGTAAAACATCGACGCATCTGATTTCTTCAACATTACACGAGAGCGGCATAATTTTTTTTGACACTAGCCACAACTTGGGTTAGTTTTATATATATATTTATTTCAAACTTGAAATATAAAGTCTTTATATAACCTTTTCAAACTCAAATATGAAAGAAAGTCAATGTTGCATTTTTCGCACAACCGTTGTTGTTATACGATCACGACGATTTAATTTAATATTAAGTTTTCGCAGGGCGAATTTATACTCATATATTTTTTTGATACACGCGGTATATTGTGGTTTATGGATTTTGCTACTAATTTTAAGTTTGTAAGTGAAAATTCTTGATGGAAGTTCATTGTAATTTATTATATAAATAAAAGACGAGCGATACTTTAACCCACAATTTTGGAATATCCAGTTACCGGTTTAATCGCTTTCGCGACATCTTCGAGACTGGCATCTTTATTAAGGAGTTTAATGTAATTATACAAAACAGAGGTAAGGATAGATAATTCAAAATAATATGAAAATAAATTAAATTAAATTATTTTTAACTTAAGCACCATTATCAACTTTTATTCGGGTTAACTAATGAGTTGATATAATGCTATTTTAATGAGTTTAAGTATTTTATTTTTAGTGTCCCATCCTTCGTGAGTATGATTTTTGTCAATTATGATTTCTGAAAAACAAAGGGTAAAAAGTCATTAGTAGAAATATATTACAATGTCTATCTATCCTTACCTCTGTTTTGTATAAATACATTGAACTCCTTAATAAAGATACCAGTCTCGAAGATGTCGCGAAAGCGATGAAACCGGTCACTGGATATTCCAAATTTGTGGATTAAAGTATCACTCGTTTTTTATTTATATAATAAATTTACTACTAATATTCAATAATTAAATCATTTTTTATTGATGTCAGATTTAATGGTACGCACTCAATTACACACATGGTTCTATTACTATTATGCATAAAAATATACACTGCCTCCCATGACGCAAAGCACTAATACTAGACACTCCACCCTGATGATGCAAAAACAATAAAAAATGAACACGAGTTTCGGTCAAAGAGGATTGGTCCACTTCTCAATTAAAATGTACAACCAGTTCCATTGTCCATATGGACAATTATTAGTAAGTACTCTCACTATAAAATTGTTAGAGCCGACTTATCGGCAAGACAAATGAAAGTTATTTATACTGTATTAGTAATCCATTCGTATTTTATCTTTTTCGGTATACGCCGCTCCACGTGCGTAAGGGAGCCATTATATCTAGGTCACGTGTCCACAAACACAAATTCAACCGGTCACATATCCAACTTAACATACAACCAAATACTCCCAACCCATCACGCTGTTGTTTGGTGGGAAAGCTTATTGACAGCTAGTTGTCAGTAGTCGTAGTCTGCACAAAAAATTGACGAGGGGAAGGAATGGAAGGATATGAAACAAAAACTTCCCGTCAGTTGTAAATATTTAAGTTTATAAATCTATTCACATTTAACGCCTGAAAAAAGTCTCCCTCTTGGATATTTAATAATATCTTATTAATAAAATAATAAGTAATATCGACATGATCATAGAACAACGACGCATGTGATTTTCTTCAACTTTACATGATGAGAGCGATTTTTTAAAACATTTTAGGTTACTAACTCGGCCAGTACAAAAATGTATCATTTGATGCTTGGATTACTTATCTATATTTTCTTTTTTCGAAACTGGAATATAAAGCCTTTTATTTTTAAAAATATAAAACCTTTTTAAGACCAAATAAAAAAGAAAGTCAATGTCGTATTTTTTGTACTTCTGTCGTTCTACGATCACAACGATACAAGTTATTATGCAAAATACCGCAAATTAACAGCGAATTTTTCATAGAAATCAATTAAAACTCGTTTCATAAAAATGGAAATATTCATGAAAATGTATGTAAATATTAATTTAAATAAAGAAAAATAATATAAGTCACTGTAATGTCAAAGTTTTTTTTATTATTTAAACGCTAATTACGGATTTTGATAATATTTAGGTATAAAATTTATTTTATAACACTGAATTATTTATGTTAGTTAATTTGAGACTAAGTATATTGTAATTGAAAGACTAAAAATTTTTTTTTACAATCTTTCGATGTCATCGATAATAGTCGAATGCAATTAATTTATCCGAATAAAAAATGTCGGCGGCCGGATGGTCAAATCGAATTTTGCGATCGAATAAAGTTTCATGGGCTACCCGGAACCCATAAGAGACGGACGGTTAAGGACCGTAAATTTTCACTCGCCCGGCCGTTATTGGCAACGATTTACAAACGTCCCGATTACTAGGAGCCTATAACCAAAAAGAGTAGAAACGTGAGATGTATTATTTTGTTCCGAGCACCCGTTCCCGCCTAGATGCTCGGCGTCCGTAATTAAAAGGCAATCTCTCGATCCTTCATCTCCGGTGGATTTCTATAGCCCGGGTAGTCGGAGTTTCAAAATAAGCGATGAAGAAGAGCGCGCTTAACTTTATAAGTTTTTATCCCCTGCTATCTTCGCGCACTCCTGCGCTCCCGATAGCGATACTCGAAAATGAAGATGAGCCTGACTCTGCACGAGGGCTTCCTCAACCTCACCTCAAAGGTGAGTTTTGTATGTGTACCGACTAACGACCGACTCGAACGGTGTCTTTTGTACTTTGAATGAAACGTTTTTTTAGCGCCTTAAAAAAAATATTTTTACGACAGCCTTTATTTATTTGTTCACATTTGATTTTATTACGTATTATTTATTAATTTTTAACCTTAACGTATTACGTATTCGTATTTCATATTTTTCGAATAATTTATACCTACCTTCGTGCTTATACATGAATTTAAGTTCCAAATTATGATTTATAAGTATTGTAAACTATTTAAAGAGTTGCCCAAGTGCCCAGTGGCATCACATTATATTTTTGGGACATCGAGAATCAAACCCAGAATCTTCCGTGTCTGAGTTTAAGTGCTTTGAACTTAAAATCGATAATTTTTAACCCTTTCAATTCGGGTATTCATTAAATTTTCAAGATTTTTTTACTCTCGTACCTACCGAAATTCAAAAGCAGCGAGTTTATTTTTTCAACAATGTTCTGAGTATGTCCAAATGCTTGCAGACTGGCTGGATTTTCTCCCTAAGGAGTTGTTCATATTTAAATTTATCGCAACAGAAAGAGAGAGAACACTTTTGAGAAGCGAATATGGGAGTCTAGGCATTTACAGGGCTTATGGCCTGTAATTGGTTGGTTTAAGTGGTCAACTCGTTAGGGAGAAAATCCAGCCAGTCTGCAAGCATTTGGACATACTCAAAACATTGTTGAATTAACTACCAGCCAATGACAGGTCATAAGCCCTGTAAATGCCTAGACTCCCTTATTCCCTTCTCAAAAGTATTTTCCCTCTTTGTTTGAGTTTATTTTTTTAATAGGAACCCTAAGCCCATCTATTTTTTTTTGTATACGTCGGCAATAAGCAGTAGTTCTGTATTGTACATTTCAATAAATAAATAAATAAATAAGCATTACACAGAAAAGTTCGTTTTTTCCATTGACAGCTGGTTCGTTTGTTTTGGAGCGGATTCTTGTCGTCCTTATGAATAATATGTAAGACAAGTTTTAAACATATTTCAGTAAAATTAAATTAATTGGATTGAATAAATTGCTTGTAAAAAAAAAATCCATTATTTTATTGCCCTTGTTTGTCTTTACTACATAGTTTTCATGGCCGTATATATAATTAATAAATAAACATATCGATGGCAGCTACGTAAACTATTCTATGTTTCACTATAAAGTTGAAGGCTTACAGATAAACCTTTTCTATGATTAAGAACTTATTTGAATTCGGGATTATACTTGGTAAATTTCATGTGAATCAAATGACTTAAGAAATTATGTCTATAACTAACTAACTAACTAACTAACCATCACGCCATTTCCCCGGAGGGGTAGGCAGAGAGGATAGAACGCCACACCACTCTGTCCTGGCACACTTCCTTTGCTTCCTTCACATTCATACATCTTCTCATGCACGCACGTCGATTATTCCGACTTTTCACATGACCACTTTCAAGAATTTGTTGTACTTGATCATGCCATGTCTTTCTCGGCCTTCCTCGACTTCTACAACCAGACACATTCGCATCATAAATCTTTTTAGCCGTTCTTTCATCATTCATTCGCTCCACATGACCGAACCATCGCAAAAGACCTTTCTTAATTTTGTCGATAATGCTTAACTCAGCCTTGCATTCTGCTCTAATTTCGACATTAGGGCACCTATCATACATTGTTTTTCCGCACATTCGCCTGAGGGATCGCATTTCAACAGCATTCAGTCTACTTTCGTCCCTTTTTTTCACACTCCATGCTTCGCTTCCATACATTAGGGTTGGTACCAGAACTCCATTATGAACTGCTAATTTAGCCTCTTGCGATAGACACTTATTTGCTACGACAGACTTTAAGGCACCATTAACTCTGTTACCGGCACTAACCCTCCTTTCAATATCCTTGTCCATATTTCCATCTCTAGTAAACATACTACCCAGATATACAAATTCTTCGACCTGTTTCAAACTATCTCCATTTACTACAATCTTACATTCAGTCATAGTTACATTTCTTTCAAAGACCATGACGTTCGACTTTTGCACATTCATTAGCAAATCAATCTTGCACACTTCGTAAACTTTTGTAACTAAGGATTGCAGTTCCTCTTCGCTGTCAGCTAGGAGGACTGCGTCATCGGCTATAACCAGCTGTTTATATTTATTATGTCAATCGGCTGTCCTGAAAAGCTGTTTTTTTTTTAAACATACGATAGTTTACGTAGCTGCCATCGATATATTATAAGGTAATAACACATTTTCAATAATTTCTAACGTATAAAAGATTTTTAAAAAACATTAAAAACATACAAATTTGTTTAAATAATTCCTTTGTTCACACAGAATAATTTATTTTTTTTATTTCCACAGGAATTAATTCAGGTCTGAAAGGGTTAAGCATTTATTTTTAAATTAGTAATTAACTTTGTGTAGTACTGACTCTGCAGCGATTACCTTAATATAATACTATGATAATATTATGATCTCAAACTTTAAGGATATGACTGATACGAGTACCTACATTGCTTCTGTCAACCCAAAATTTTATTTTGTGTTATTTTATCTCGTATGCTAAAGTTATGGGTTAAAATATTTATGCTTTTTTTTCTGTTTGCCACTGATTTTTTTGGTTCATTTTGTTCAGAAACACAAGTATTTTGTTTTTATGATTATATTTTTTTAATACTTTGTCAAAGGCATAAGCTGTTATAAAAAAATGGCTCCACAGCAAATTCGTTCGGTTAATTTTTGACATTGGGCATTAAGCAAATAAAGTTTTCTAGTTTTATACCTTTACACTGTATCGCTAGAAATAAATATTGTATGAAGACTCTTGACCCAGGTGGGATTCGAACCCCATACTTAATTATGATCGGCTAACCAGGACATAAGTGAAAATATTTTTTAGTGCAAGAGAAAATAAGCAATATGAATTTTCTCTTTACTGGCATTTCTGCCTGGCGCTGTTGGTGGCGACGGGATGGTGGTGGGGGTTTGAAGAGGGTGGGGAGGGTCGTAGTAGGGGAAATTCACGGCGGGGGAAGGGAAGGGTGACAACTTGAGGGGAGTGGAGGACATTTCACAGAGCGAGCGTGTTGATGGGACACTGCATCGATAGGTAGCTAAATTAACTTTTAAAAATAATAAATAAAACCAGATTTATTTTCCAAACGGGTTGTGGTTCCGTGGTAGTATTGCGGACTCGCGGATCAATGGACCGAGGTTCAAATCCAATTCCAGCACAACTCAATTCCAATTTTTCCTGCACTTTTAGGAAACGACTTGAAAATTCAAGTATTTGGGTAAATAACAAAACCCAAATATTTCGTTTTTTTTTTTGTTGTTATTAAAGAGCACGATTTAATACTTTGGGCCGTTATGCATAAAATAACATGTGTCAACGTCAATCAAAATATTTTTTTGTTTTTTGAGTTCAACCCAGATTTTTTATTTTTTTATTTTTAAAACTTTTTATTCAATCGTTTTTTAAACCCGTTAGGATATAAAAATATGAGGTCAAGTCACGTTATGTCTCGTCTGGTTAGATCAATTTTCATCATACGCTTTTAAATGTTGATTTTAAATTTGTCTCTAATATAACTTTTAGTAGCCGGGTGAGTTACTGTAATGTTGTGGTAGTGTTGTAGTCTGATTATTTCTGTATGTCAGATTTTATAATCAACTTAATAACACTTGAAACTTATTTAACTTAATTGAATAATACTGATGATTTATTTCGTAATTTCGCAACAATTAACATTTATTTATTTTTTAAATTATTGTTAAAGAAAACCACAAAAAAATTATAAATATTATAAAGTTATTATAAAAAGTATTACATACGTCCAGTTAAAGGTTTTTTTTACAACATTTACATCAACATAATAAAATAACATGATAAACACTAACATAGTAAAAAAACGCACAATAAAAGAAAATAAGGGAGATATATAATTAAAGTTTCATTGCGGAATTGACAGGTCTTATGTCCTCTCTTGGTATGTTTAAGTGATAAGTGGTACAACTTAATTTGCCAGCATGCGTCGCACTCCGAGTATAAACACAATTTGGTACATGATTACAACACCAGGTTTACTAGTATGAAAGGACTAGCCGTTCCTAGATATTGAAATAATTATGGCAAAAGGACACTGCAATATAGTATACCTAAAATATTAAACATGTTACCGTCCCGGGTTCAATTCCTGGGAAGGTCGACATGAAATATTGATTTAAATGATGGTTCTACACTGCGATATTCAATGTTTCTGGACTGGCGCATGAATAACGTTCCACTAACGTAACAGAGGACCAATATACAATGAATCGAATGGGCTAATGCAGCGCCCTATGCACCATCGGTGCGGACGGGTATGATGATAATGATGATTTTACGCTTTGTAATATTCAGTAATATTCTTTCGCTAAATAACTTATTATCGCCATTGTAATATCGACGCAGTGTCTTGGTATATTTACCAAGCCCCAAGCCACATAACTGCCGGCAGCATACAGCTACAGCAGAGCTACACAGCACGGCACAGCGCACTAGCCTTTGGGCCCGTTCAGGGATCAGGGTTGCACTAGGCTTACGTTATTTATTCTTAATAAAATCCGTTTTCGTAATATTATATAATGTTATTTTAGAAAATTGAAGGAAGCGGTTCTTTCATTGAAGTTCACACTGCACGATTTATTTGTTAATTAATTTAAAGGTACACGGCAAGAACGGGTTCATTAGTTTAATATTTAAATTTATTTATTTGATTCATGACAAAATTATTAACGGAATAGTGCCGAGGTATTTACAGAATAAACAAAAAAAAATTGTAACAAATTATGAATTTTACAGGAGAGCAAAAATTAGAATAAAATCCTTATTCGTGGGACCCTGGGTTCATGTTTGGCTTCGTTGGAACGGAGATGGACCTTACGAGTATATTTTCAAAATACTTAATGCTATAAGTGATGTCCCATTTCTGTTGCAATCAATTTCTTTTCATATTCCCAACCATGTCACCAGAAGTCATAATCTGCTGTTTATTAAATTTTCTAAGAGCAACTTTTGTTTTTATGACCCAATGTTCAGAATTTGTGATTAGTCAATTCGTCACACAATTTGAAATTCTTAGGGATAGACTTTCAGGCTTTTCGTAGATCTCTTCGCCAACAACCCAGTGAGGAATGAAAATGAATTTGCATGGGTTAGCTCGAAATCTAATATTTTGATCGTGTGTATGAATATACATTTGCCATTATTTTATTACCATTTTTTTTTGTCTTTTGTTTATTTTGTCTTGTTTGTTTGTCTTTTTTGTTATTCTTATCTTATTATTATCTTATTTGTCTTTGCTGCAAGGTTTTATGTTCTTACTGCTCAGATTTTTGGACATGTTTTTATTCATATAACTGTTGCATTCAGCGTAGGTCTTATATTAATTAAATAAATAAATGTATATGACCTCCCTTGTCTAACAGAAACTAGAAAACTCTTTAAACAAACTAAACAATTAAATATAACTGAACTCTTTCAAATACAATCCTTAAAATGTATTCATACATAAGCCATTAATGTAATTGTAGACGAAGAACTAAAACTTGTTTTTTTTTAATAAACACGATACGAGAATATCTGAACTATATAACAATAAGACAACAGGCGGCCTTCGTGGTGTATTGGTTAAGACGTTTGACTCACACAAGGAAGGTTCCGGGTTCGATTCCCGGTGAGTTCATAAAAATCAAATGCGTTTTTCTCAAGCCTAGGTAAAGTAATTCACCACTGTAATTGTGCTTCTTTGCCTGTTGTGGTGCAAAATATTTATAAAAATAAAAATATTCCTTTAAAATAAATATTTCATGTCAATCTTGCCAGGGCCGCGATTATAAACGCTATCTTCATCAGTACATATCGAGACGGTATAAAGTAACATCGATATTTATGTACGAAAATGTGAATATTTGTATGAAAATTCAAAGTATCTTCGTCGGTAACCTGTAATTGAACATGTTTAGAAAAAAAAATACATATTCTATAGTTCATACAGAAAGTAAAATTTTACTTTATAGATAAAATTGAAGATAAATTTTAACTTCCTATTATAACATTTTAATACGGGCCCGGGAATCGAATCCGGGAACCTCAACCGAGGTAGGCGAACGTGGTAACCAATATACTACATCATCGGTAACCTGTAATTGAACATGTTTTTAATTTTAAAAAAGACACATACATTTCGTACGTAACTTCCTTGTAATACGGGCCCTGGTTCTTTTTCTTAAAGACTAGAAAAAACGAGAGGAAAACTAATTTTTTAAATACTGATTCTATTAAATTCCACATTAATGAAACATCAATTCCTTTAATAAAATATTATTCTTTTCATTTTCTGAAAAGTACGTCCCTGAAAGACACTCGTATCCGTATGGGCGGCGGCGCACAGGCGGACTCCCGTCCCGTCATGCGACCAGGCGAGCAGGCGGGCTGAAGAGGTGGCTCAACCCGCACTCGGCATCTCCTGTCCCTACTTCCCGCACACGGGGGCGGCATACATTACTGTCGCGGCCTGCCTGTAAACTGTCTGCGGGAGATATCGCAGGAGTAACTAATACATTCTGGAGGTGTAGGTTCCGCTAACTACCACCTACCGACTTCATGCTCTCCTGACTGCGGTACTTACTATTATTGCGGTTCCTGAACTCCTGGAGCACGCACAAGGCGAAATAGCTATTGAGAGGCACGCATAAAAATACTTTTAGGAGAGGATTCGGGTACCTATAAAATAATTTTTAATATTTAATTCAATAACTTATTTTACTTTATAATGACAAGATTTTCTGCATTCGTAAAAAAATGCATATGGGGAAAATAATAATCGAAAAACTTTTATCTAATCCAAGACATGACGTGATAAAACATTGATTGCTACATCAGAATTTGAAATGGCTGACTACTAACTACTAACTATTCAAAGTTGAGGGCGATAGCAAGAAAATTGGCCAGGAGATTAACATAGCGAAAACTAAAATACTTAGATTGTAATCATCAAGTCACCAGGACAACGAAACGAAACTTGAGGTTGTTCATGAATTTAATTACCTCGTTTCTTGGAAAATGTACAATAGCAGCTGCAAGCTTGGAATCAAAAGAGCTGGGATGGCAAAAAGTGTTTGGCGAAAAAGTTTCGAATCAATAAAGTCAACTTTAATTTATTATATTAAAATTAGAGTAGAATTTTGTATTTATTATTATTGGTAATCATGTCACCAAACGTGATACTGGCTCAATTTAATACAAATATTATAATTCCCTCATAAAAAAATAGTTGACCGCATTGATTCGTTTGTCGATAACTTTTTTCGATAAACGAGGCGTGTTTTATGGAATCAATTGACGGATGAATTTTTACATCCAGTGCACTGCGGCGAGATGAATACAACATACAAAGTAATTAGCAGAATCATCGCTGTACGCAGACTATGTACGTTATTTACTTTGTAAATTATGTGTCCAGCCTCAAAAAAACGAGTGCTTTAACAAATCCCGCCGCACCGATATTTTGTACCACATCCGTGCAACAAGGGCGTACTACGATTTTCAAAAAAGTTGGCAGTAGAAAGAGATCCATGTTGAAATATACCGTCGCTGTGTATTCGAAATACGAAAAAGTTTTTTTTATAATGACCTTATGATAAACACGATAAAAACCTCAACTAGTTAAAATAAAATACACTCTGAAAGAGCAAGAGCTATACCTGAGGTTTATAACTAGAGTAAACATGAGAGTTCGAAATATGGTCTTTCAACCTGTGGCCAATTGGCATATTTTTAAAATATTTTTTTTTATAAAAGGAAATATTTGCGTTCTTATTATTTACCCAAATATTTCGACTTTAGGGCCATTTTCAACGAGTTGTAAATAACTCACTATTAGATCATGGAAATCAAGTTGGGGTAGAGTGGGGTTCAAACCTCGGACCTCGGATCCGTGAGTCCGCAACACTAACCACGGGACCACAACCCGATTATTAATAAAGATTGATATGTTTGATAGAACGGACTTTAGTCCGTTGCGAGCAGTCCCCGGTTACTTTTGAACTCTGGTCTCCTCGCAATTACTAAAATGCCTATAAATGTACGCTAAGATACGGCACAAATCGATCTGGAAAATATAGGAAATGCGATGGTTGAACCTTTCACCGGTAAGTAATATTTTTATCTTAATCAATACTTGTTACAAATAGCTATTTGAATGTCAAAAAACGTTTTATCAATATTTATTCGTCGAAAGCTATCTCCTGTCTCTGTCCTGCTCGGTTAGTCGGGCGTATAATGAAACGATAAACAAAGGTGACGCGTATGCGGAAGGTACCGATGTAAACAGTCCTTGCTTTTTGCTGTACCACTTGTTTTGAGTTGACAAAACGTCAACGTGATATGACGTGACGATACTTGCTCCCCGCTGGTCATTCCTTTCCTTTAGGGATGACTGAGCTCGGATTTGTACAGAGTGTTTTCTCTATATATTATATCTCAATGGTTCCACATACGAAGACAAGAAGCCCAAACACTTGATCCCTATAGGACCAGGATGCTATAATAAGTTACTCTAAGAGATTGCTAATTCTTCCAAAAAATATATTTCCAATTGAATTAAAAGAGTGGCTCCTAAGACTCGGAACACGGGTCTTAAAAATTTAATGCTGCCCTGAATTTTTTTTTGTCTTTCGTGAATTTGTTTTCTATTTATAATCTGTAATTCTCCTTTAAACCGAGTTTATTATATCTATTTTTTATTTTGAATTACTAATATCATGTAGTTTATTCCTAAAAAAATTTTTTTGTAATTTCTTAATTCTTAATAGTGATAAAAGTCATATTCCTATTATTATGATATATGCTTTAGAACAGATAATTGAGTATCTAGTGAAGCTGCAAAGAACTACCTTGCAATTTCACAGATCAAGCACTTACGTTGTCAAATATACAGAATACTTTTCTTTTTAAATTGCCAATAAAACTGAAAAACTCAAAATAATATGTTTTTATAACACACTATAGTCTTACTTAAAACTAATTTCTTCTTATCTCTAAAACTCCTCGTTATTCGTACTATCTAGATTTATTTTGAAGCAATAGCGAAATATCACGTTTTTCTTTTTTTACATTTTTATAGTAATAAAGGTTGATATAGACCGAAAGTACCGCTGTGCCAAATCCATCAATTCTATAATTACTTGTTTAAAAATAATTATTGTGAACGCGTCTATCTTTAAAAAAAATACCGTTAGATTTTTTTGGAAGCAACAATGACCCGAATTGCGCCTTTCGCAAGGGTCGCTGAAAGTAATAAAAGTCCGTTCGCCCAGGCAATCGGGAGCCTATTGTTCTTGCCGAGAAGGTATCCCCAAGAACCGGCCACATGTCAATACTTGTGAAGCTCAGGACACTTTTAAAAACGCGAATAATAATAGTTTAAAAATAATATTTATATTTTGAAATCCAAATCACTTTATTTCCATGAATAACATATTTATATTTTACATGAAAATTATAACGGCAACCATCACGCCGTTTCCCCGTAAAAGTAGGTAGAGAGGATGGAACGCCACGTCACTCTATCTCAGCATATAGACTTCGCTTCTTCTACCTTCTATATTCTCGTGCACGCTCGCCGATTATTCCGATTCTTATCATAAGTTAATTATAAGACTAGGTTAATTTAATATTTAAGTTTAGTAGAATAAGTTTGAAGAACACCATTTGGCGGGAAGGACGGGATTCGGCGGGAAAAGAAGACCGCCCCGACCGAAGCGTGCGCCCGCCAATCAGAGCGACGAGACCAACCGGGAAGGGGGGACGTCTAAAAGATGATAAAAACCGTGACGCCCGCTTCCCGGACTCTCTTCCTACGGAATCTCTTCCTTGTTAGACTCTCTTCCACTTAGACTCTCTTCCATTTAAACTCTCTTTCTACGGACTCTCTCTTCGGACTCTCTTCTTCTGCGTCAATTGACCTCAAGGGTCACGGGCGGGTGCCTTGCCATCCCCGTGGCCCAGTCAGCAGCCCAGTCAGCAGCCCAGTCAGCAGCCACTAGAAAAGCCACCACGCTGGCTAACCAGCCCTGACGCCGTAGCCCCGACGCTGCCGCCTACGACGCAAACCACGCGCTCACGTCACCGCACCACGGTGACGCAGCCCACGCGCCCACGCGCCAACGCGCCCACGCCGCTGCGCTCATGACGAGCCGCCCACGTCGTGCGTCCCTCTACGCACCCGACGTCACTTCTCATGCCCCGCCATGGGACAGGAAGCCACGCCCGCCGCTCATGACGAGCCGTCCTCGCGGCACATCTCACCGCAGCTGGACGCCGCCGTCCCAGCTACCCCTGTCGCCGCAGCCAGATGCCGCCTCCCCCTACGATGCACCACGCCGCCGCCCCATCGCGTCCTGTGCCCACGCCGCACGCCAAGGACCCACGCCGCCTTCGCGTCACCACGCCGCGCGCCGCATCAGGGCGTAAGGTTAATTTTAAGTTTATTGTTTAAGTAGGTTAAGGCTACTTCTAAGTTAGGTTAAATTTTGTTTATAATTTAATTTAAATACATTTAATTTCCACATTTTATCTTTATTCCTTTCTTACCCTCCACATTGACATAATTAAACTGAATGCAACTTTAATCTAATTGTTATTCTTTACGAATAACTGGCGCCCGACTAACCCAAACGTCCATCACTCTCTTACTTAATAATTATTTTTTTTTAACTATAATTTTTATTATTTTATATATTTTTTAAATATTTAATTACATTTTCGAGGTTGTCAAGGTCTAGTAAAAAAAGTCCAGTAAAAATATAAAAAATGATTTTGAATTCCCGCGAAAACGGCCATTTCATCGGCCACGCCCCTAATACGTAACGATTCGTGTTTATTTGTTCCTGACCATTCAAATTTGTTTAGAACATTGTCACGAATCTTGACGTCACAACTATCAAGGCCAAACATGTCGCGTTTTTCTGTGGCGTATCTTAAAAAAATATTTTTTTAATGTTTGTCCGAAAACATTTTTCCACACTATTTATTTATTTAACAAATTTACGGACAATGTCCAATTTAAACAAATTATATAACGAAAAACAATAATAATAGAGTAACAAATAATAGAAGAAATACAACAAAGAAAAGCAAAGACACGTTAGACAGGCATTATAGAATCCAGGTTAATTCTACTAATATACAGTCAATTTATTAGGAATATTTCTTCAGCCTATTTGTAAAAAAACTAAATTTACAATCAAAATAATTTTGATTTTCATTTACAAATCTAATAATGCTGGGTAGAGGCGCATGGAAACCATAATTAGTCTTATGATGACCGAGGGACAGAATTTCATTATTTCTGAGTCTACGTGAAGGAACATTAAGAAATATTTGTTGGAGAATAGTCGGGACATCAAATAAACTATTAAGTATTTTAAACATGCAAATTAAATCTGCATTAAATCGACGTTGTGAGAGACTGGATATATTCAGGAAAAGTTCCATGTCGGTATAGTTATAGTGATCTGAATATAAATATACTATATTGATTTTGAAAATACGATAAATTATTCTAAATCCTTTTAATATATTTTTATCGGTATTTCTAGTATGTGATATTTCTCTATTCAACTTAGTAAATATGATTTCTTAAAACAAAAGAACGCGCAAAATGACTGAATTCAATGGAAGTATTGAAAATACTGGAAAATCGAGTTCTGACGAGAATCAGCACAACATTACCGATTCTTTTTATCAGCGCCGGTGTATTGTAGTGTTTATATGGCACGCGGCACGCCCCTGCCATTCGGTGATCCTTGTTTTTTTACTGCCTGTCTGTACAGAGTACTGTGAACCTACCTACATATTTATCATACGGATATGTCCGTCTGTCGGCGGGTCTGTGTGTTGCGTTCGCGTTCGCGTTCGGGTCTGTTTTGTTGCGTTTTTTTATATGTTTAGCCCGTCGCGACGTGTCTGCTACTGGAATTAACACTCTTGAGGTCAGCGGAGACCGCAAGCGGCGACCGGCGACACGCACTGCGGTAGCACTGCATAGCTACGTAACAACTATAGCATGCATATAAAGCGCTTTGTCGCTTCATGTTTTCCTGGTAGCATAAGAATCAAATCATATTTCGGTTAAAGCAACATCATTTTTCATTTGATGATTGTTTAAATTTTATTGACGATGGTATCCATCGCAGTGCTGCTGGTATCAGGAGAACACAGCATTGCGGATAAATAGCACAAATGACTTCAGCAACTTTAATACATTCTTGTATCGACTTAATATTTACGCTCGTGTATCGGGATCGCATGAAATGAAATGGATGTAATTAGATAATTTTAACATCTCAATAATTAGGAGGCGAAATTATTAGAACGAAAATTTGTTCATTTGTATGATTTTTTTCAAATATGTTCAATTACTGGTTACCGACGAAGGCACTTAAAATTTGTATACAAATATACAATTTCATTAAATAAATTCGAATTTATTTTATTGACTATGGAAAGTTAGGAAAGTTATCTTTGATTGTCTCTAACGTAAGATGGAATTTTCTGTAGGAAAATGTGTATATTTGTATGAAAATTTTATTTTTCTTCGTCGATAACCTGTAATTGAACATGTTTTACAAAAAAAATGGTAAATATTACATTTTTAATACAAAAATCGACTTTACTTCATTGAAGATAACTCTGTTAACTTTTCCGACAGTAAAATACTACTTTTTCCGTCTTTATTAAATACGATCTTGTTGGTTGGTTATCTATTTTTGCGTCATAAAACCATTTTCTGTGAGCGGAGAGCCCTGTGGGAGGTTACACTCCAAAATAACAAGTTTCATAGAATGTACCTACATACGAATATACGTACATACTACCTACTATAATATTTGCTCGCGAAAAGTGACTTCGAAGTCACGTATTCCGGAGGCTATTAGATTTTCAGGATGCTTGCCACCTTACCGAGGCTTTGTGTGAATATCATATGTACATATTACATATATCATACATGTGATAACATTATCATGCTGTGTTCTTAGTTCTCATTGCATCTGCAGTCCACAGTGTTTCTTATCTTTTGTTCTTAGTGTGTGGGTGACCTTTTATTTACAAAGCACACATATCTCTGGATGCGCACCGCTTATTATTTTACTTTATGGATCAGAAAAACCATTTCTTTCATCCTGTGCTCCTAATACGGAAATGTTATAATATAATTTCTTGCAGATACCCAAAAACGACAACTGCACGTAGCGTCAGCCGGCAGGTTTTTAAAATGATTATTTTTTAATAGTTATCTTATTCGTACTTCAGAAGAAGACGGCAGATAAATATAGGCGCTTTTAAGGTTTTTTTAATGGCCAGCTCTTATGCAAGACAGTTTATTAAAAAACAAACGGGACACGCCAGTGGTGGATCTACTGTTAAAAAAAATCATCGCTCTGGTGCCATAATCCTTGAGAAAATACGGGTAAACGTACGAAAATACGGGAATGAAGGAAATACAGGCGCCCATCCTGTTAACATTTTTAAATCAAGTCTGACTCGTTTTGTATTTGATATAAAAAAATAATTTTAACTCGACAGTCCATCCTCGATACATATTATCGGGATCGCAGAGATCGTAATAGGTCAGATCGCCATATCCTATATCATAAAGTAAGTACATGCACATAATATGCCATACAAAGTCGTATGCCGCTTGAAGGAGCGCCCGACCTGTCCGCGTCCTGTGGGTGACAGTCCCTACGTAGTGCCGCTCGCTGCTGGATTATCCAACGGTACATTGAACTATGTACAATCTGCCGAAAGCTCCTGACCTCCTGGTACAAAGGCGTCGCCTAAACTAATTATTTATACCAATTAATTTGGTACTGACGCTCGCCACCGTTTCAACACAGGCGAAACCAAGAATATTTTGAGTAAATCCAAATCTATGAAGACAAGAATTGGATTCAATTAACTAAATTTTCAAATCTTTTTTAAAATAATAAAAATGGCAATTTTATGAAAGTCTAGAATTTAGATTTTGAGGCCATCGGTAGTCGAAATAATCGTGTCTTTATTTGTTCCAAACATACATACATCGGAACATTTTAAAGTTTTTTAGACAAATAGTAATTCTTTATTAAAGTTCTGCCTTTTAAAAGTAAACTTTAATACATGTTAAAATTTTCCATTTATACAGGAACGATTAGTACATTAATTACCTATTTAGAATACTATAACGCCATTTTAAATGATTACGGTATTGTCTGAATTTTAATTAAAAATAGAGACATAATTTATTGCACAAAATGTTATTTAAAATCGAGTGAATTATAAATAACGGTAATCATGTTTTGTATCTGAATGAATGAATGCGTAAGTATAAATCGAAATCATTCATATATTTTATTTTTAATTTATACTCACCATTTCAATTTGGCCTCGTGATGTAGTGTTCAGCGCGTTTGCCTACCATGCAAGAAGTTTCGGGTTCGATTCCCAACATTGACAAGAAATATTTATTTAAAAGCGTTTTTGCACTAGAGTATTTCATCATCATCATCACATCACCTGAAGCGTTAGACTGATCATCTTACCTCCATGTATCAAAAATATTATCAAGATACGCTGCGATTGATGTACCAATGCAAGTGCCCTATGTACTATTGGGGCGAAAATGAAATGATGATGAACATAATTTTTAATTTAAAAAATAGGTAATTATAAACTTACTTGTCCCGACTCAATGGAGTTTGTTTATGGTAAATCGAAAGGTGGACACAAAAAGAAAATAGTGTATTTTACTGGAAATAACAGAAACAAAAAAAACTATGTACTCGTATTAGTTTATATTTAATTTTGGTATATCATTTTTTCTATTATCATATAATAACAAAACATAATGCTATCCATAAACTACTGACCCGATAATGATCAGGTCAGCATTATAAATGAAATATTTTTAGCTGTAAATGTTTTCCACATAAATTGATAATGATTAATTTATTAATGTTTAAATAATTACTATATTATTTATATAAAATTACTATACATTTTGATAAAGCTACCAGGCAATCATATTACACAAGTAGGTGATCTATTCATCCATTATCGGTCATTTTTTACATGCAAAGGTTGCACTTTGCACGACTGATTACTGATTACTAGTCATGCGGAAAACAGACGGGACCTAATGAACGGTACACTTTACTTCTACACAGATAAATAAAATACGCCCACGATAAGGTTTAACTTTTTACTTTACTGCCTAATTTTCCCTGCTTATTTGGAATTTGCTGAGTCGGTTGGGTCACAACCCACCACGCGTCATTTCATGCAAAACACAATATTATAAAGTGATAAATTCATATTTCTCTTGGTTAATGTAAATAATAATATTATATTGGTAACTTATTTGTTATGACCATCGAATAGTATGGTGATTATTATTGCGCTTGCGAAATAATGTGCTGTTCCTTGATCAGCACTGCACAAACTATGTCTTGCATGCACCAATGTCCCGATTGTGTCGCATTGTAAACTCGAGACAAGATCTGGACTTTTTTGGAGTCAGTCTTTTTAGATTTAAACAATCACTAAGAGAGACCAGATTTTGTACCAGTCTTGAGGTAGTAATTATTATTTAATTTTTTGTTCTAGCTTCAATTTTCTTTATTTTTTTCAATTGTATTTCATTTCAATTGTGCCTGTATGTATTATAATCATTTGTGTTTGCCTAAGAACTAAGTTCGTTGATAAATTGGAGATGCCACAAATAGTGATTTGGCTGAATACCGAATACCGAATATTCAGCCACGCTCTCGGCCGAAGCGTCGAATATTCGGCGGCCGAAGATGTGTGCATTCCGCGCGCGACAGGTTACGACCTGTCTCATCGCGGTGCGTGCGGGGGTGACGGGGCGGGCGTATTTGTTTCATTTGCGAGTAGATCATGCGCGACATGGCACGAATTATTTGTTTGTCACGCAGTATTTGTGACACGAATTATTTCACCTGCATACTAGGCAACGCCTAAGTAAGCGTAAGCCGTGTAATTTTTTTTTTATTGTTGTGCACACAGTGCTTTATTGGTATAATTCTCTCTTCAATCCGTGCCTCATGTCTGAGGATGGTGATTACGTCTGACTCCAAGCATGGCTCGTCTGCGGACAGTCTCCCTCCACCTGGAACGGTCTTGTGCTCTTCTATAGGCATTCGTCAGTGATGATTCTGATAACTCAGTGACTGTGCCGCTCCATCTTGTCGGTTGGCGTCCACGCGACCTTGTCCCTTCGACACTTCCCAGGAGAATAGTTATCTTCAAGCTATCAGAATCTCCCCTGGAAATATGCCCAAAGAACTGCAGGATTCTTTTCTCACACATGGATATCAGTCTTTCTCATATGTCCAGTTCCTGGAGAATAGATGCATTCGTACGTCTGGCCGTCCACGGAATCCGCAGCACTCGCCGCCAACACCACATCTCGAAAGCTTCGATTTTTTTCTTTTCAGATTCCCTCGATGTCCAACACTCCACACCGTACATGCACACTGAGAAAACTAAGGCCTTCACCAGTCTCTTTTTGGTGTTAATGGTTATACTGCGATTCTTCCAGATCTTCACCAGCCGACTCATAGCACTTTTGGTATAATTACAATGATATTATTACAAAAAAACATACACCTAACAGAGCATCAATTACGTACACAACACAATTTATAATACAATTTCTGACAAGACAACAAAATGTGACAAGAATATGTTTAACGCATTACTTCATTTGTGCGAAATGTGGTGTTTGTTTTTTATTTTTTAAAGTGGCTGAATATTATTAATAGAGGCTGATATTGTTAATCGAGGCTAAATATTATTATTGTAAATGAGACTCAGCTTCCGTTTGCAGCGGAGAGCTGAGTCGTAAAATAAATCAAGATCGTAGGTACATCTTCTCAAATTTAGAAAAATGTCTAATTTCTCTTCCTAATAAAGAATTCTGAGCTGATCTGGTGTTGCATTTGTCGTTGCTCAGTAACGAAGTATGTCTAGAGCGACGAAGGGGAATATTACAATTGATTCCAGCCAGCAAATCGGCACAATCGATCCGATTATTAAGTAAATTGTAGATAAACAATTGATCCGCAATCATGCGCCTTTTGTGAAGGCAAGGTAAGTTTAGGTTGGTAAGCTAGTTTGCTGAATGCCTAGACTACCATATTCCCTTCTCTAAAATGTTCCCCATCTCTGTTGTAATTTGTTAATGTTAATGACTCCCTGGGAGAATGAAATCCAGTCTTTTGTCTACAAACATTTGGACAAACTGAAAATCTTGTTTCGGTTGGTCACTAATAACAATATGTAAAACTCGCACACGGCTGGTTTCTGCAGTCAATGGTACAAGGCAATAAAAAACTGGCAACGCTACATGCGTCGGACGTCGGACCTTCTCTAGTCTCATAGAAAATAATAGAGACCGCTGAAATGATGCAACATCTCTTAGCACTTATAGTCTCCTTGCCTGACGACTTGCATCTCTCGAGAACCTAGAACCTGTCTCTCACCCAGGCCCAGATGTATGTGCCTTTAAAACCGTACAACTATCAGATTAATAATTATCTAGAGAAGCCCTTAAGCTCTATTGCATAAAACAGAAGCGTCCTAAATTTTTGTTTTGGTTTTAGTTAAGTTTTTAGAAACAACAAACATCCTGTGGACGATTTCGGTTAGCGCTTGCAATTATCAATCCATGTACCTACGGCTCGTTGTATTGCTGTAATATGTAGCTAACTTCGTGATCAATAATCGTTTTCTCCGAATGGGCGGCTCTATTACCTTAAGGTACATGTAATCGGAAATCATTGCTTAAAATATTGGAATTGAAAACAATGACTACTACTACTACCATCATGCCCTTTCCTGTAGGGGTAGCAGAGAGAATGGACAGCAACACACGTATATCCTGGGGATACATTTCTAGCTTCTTCCACATTCATACATCTTGTCACTTGTCATACATGCCCTTCGGTTCTGCCTGCTTTTGACATGACCAGACTTAAGATTTTGGTTAATCTGATCACGCCACGTCTTCTTTGATCGTCCTTGTCTCGCGTTACAGTTAATTTTCGCCATATATACTTGTTTTACAATTATTTCGTTATCCATTCGTTCTACATGACCAAACCATCTCAGAGACCCTTTCTTAATCTTATCAATTATACCTGACTCAGATTTACACTCTCGCTGAAACTTGGAAATGGAAACAATGACTTAACTAAAAATAATAATAAATAAAGATTGACGATGTATCCTAGCACAATATCGATAGTCTCTCTGATTTTATTCATACGGAGTAGAAACATGGACATTGAGAGTCCGAGAGAAAAAAGAATGATGCCTTCGAAACAAGGCGTTGGAGAAGAATGCTCCGCATTCCAAGAACGGCGATGCGTACAAATGGACTACGCCGTTTTTATCAGGTCATGATAAATTTAATAAAAAAATATTTGATTTCAACATTGTTGAATACCCTTCATGCTGCTGCGGATATCCTAATCAGTCTTCTGAACACATCATGTGGTCTTTTCCCTTTCCCCCTCTCTATGATTACTGAATGAAACTTCTCGCTACTATCCGTGGCCCTGCTATAGGTCCTGTCGGATATACAGATTTGGTGGCTTCCAAAGAGATTTTTTTAAGTTTCAGCGAATTGATCAAGTCCAATCAATTTAATCCCAGTCAGTGAAGAATTCACTTCCCTCTTTTCTCAGTCCAATGAAGTACGAGACATATTATGTACTACTGGATTACTTTCTTTCAGCACAAAGATGCTAAGGCTACCCGATTACAGAGAGCTCCTTCTTGCAACTTTTCTCGTTCAGCAACGAGCAAATTTCCCGTATATGTGGGCACCGCCAAGAAGACTTATGTCCTCAGGTGCGGTGTGCGGTATGTGGTGGGCAAGCTGTAGCCGTCAACTATATGTTATATGCGAATCCTACAATATTTTGGATACATCGCCAGGAAAGAATCGGACAGGCTCGAAAAGCTCGTTGCGA